>NW_008687541.1:64765-66246 GCF_000695815.1 Acanthisitta chloris | reverse complement strand
TGGGATGGACCGGGTGATGCTGTCTGGGATGGACAGAGTGTACACTGGCTGATACATGCAGAATTATGCAGGTGGGAACAGATGCCTTAGAGCAATGCTGGCTGGCACAGACAGGGTGATGCTGGCTGAGGTGGATGCTTTGGAGTGATGCTGGCTGTGATGGACAGAGTGATTCCAGTAGGGTAGGACAGGGCAACACTGGCTATGTTGTCCAGAGTCATACTGGCTGATAAGTGCTAAAAAGTGTAGGTTGGGATGGAAAGGGCTTTGCTGGTGGGGAGATTCTGGTGTGTGGTAGGGAGATCGGGGTGCACATCCCTGACTCAGCATCCCCTGCACTTCTCACCCCAGACCCACTGGTGATCTCTTAGGGGGAGGAAGGGATTTCAGAGCCATTCTCCCACAAATGGCCTGGAGGAACAGGCCTACATAGACCAGCCTCACAGTGGGTGCAGGTATGGGGAGCCATGCAGGACTTGGTACAGCCTGAGCTCTCACAGCCCTGCTCTCCCTGGCTGTGTGAGCCTGTTTAGATGCAACTGTTGTCTCCTGCCATGCAAATACAGATCAGAATTTCTCCTTGGTTCCTTTCCACTCCAGCTGCACATGCACAGGTCTCTGGACCATGCTGGGGCTGGGAACCAGCCAGGGCTCTCAGCACAGGATTGCAAGGGCATAGAACCTTTAATCGCACCAACGCACATAGCTCCAAGCTGCTGGTAAATGTTTGTCCTTTGTGTACCCCCTCGAGGCGTGGGGGCTGCTCTGCAGCCAGGAACCAGCTATGACAGTGGCACAGACCCTGCCAGATGTCCCGGCTTGGGTCCTGGGATTTGATCCTTGTGCTGTCTCCAGCAAGAATGCATGAGATGAAAGGGAGATGCGGGGGTCCGTGGTCCTGCAGGAGTGCTCTGGGCTGTGGACCCTGACACCTGCCCCATTGCAGGTGTAACACCCTCTCCTCCCCATCGCTCTTTCTTCTCCAGATGCGCAGTTCCATCCCAGGCCTGGGCAGAGTGATGGTGTTTCTCACAGCAGCCTTGGCATCCGCCTCTCTTACCATCCCCGAGGGCTGGGGAGAAGAAGGTAAGCCCCTGATCAAGCCCCCTGCACAGTTCCCCTATATCCCAGGAGTCCTGAAGGGTCCCCATTCCCCCCAGACAGGAACAGACCTGCCAGAATCAGAGTGTACATGAAACACAGCCCTGCAGTGGTGGGTGTCCTTTGGCCCGAGCCCACCTGCATCTATTCATGGCCCCCAGGGGGGTATCGGCATGAACCAAGACCACCCAGCCAGTGCCCACCATGGGGTGCAGCCCCAGGCGGCCCACCTCCACCCCCAGCCCTGGCATTGGGCAGCACGGAGTGCTAACACCCATCTGGGGATATGTGTCCCTCCAGGTGTGCAGTATGGACAGCTGGGGACAGACGTGACCCTGCCATGCACTGGTGCCCACACCGGGTAGGTCTTTTCCATGCCC
>NW_008687541.1:63160-64501 GCF_000695815.1 Acanthisitta chloris | reverse complement strand
GTGTCCCTGCGGCTGGGGCGTGAGTAGCATGTCTGTGGGCTGCGCTATTGGGGGTGTGTGGCCCCACAGGGTTGGGTCGGGGTGCCTGCACCCCTGCGAGGGGGCTTGCCAAAAGGGTGCTTTGTGGTGACACAGGCATCCCTGTGTGCTGGATGGGCTGTAGGATGGGGAACCCCTCGCTGACTGTCACTTACCTCTGGACCCCAGACCTGCCGGGAGTCCCCTTTGTGTCCTGCAGAGCGTCTGACTATGAGAATTTCTCTTGCTCCTGGACCTCCAGTGTGGAGACCTTCCTCCCCACCAGATACATCACCACATACAGGTGCTGTATCCCCACAGGGCATGGATGGTGGGGGTTATGGGTTGAGCTCTGGGTCCAGCCACCAAATCCAACTGGCCATCCGACCCATGTCCTGGGTTCACCTCCTGCCGCAAGGACCGTGGTGCACCCCAGCATGTTTTGGGGTGAGCAGAGCACCAAGCATTTGCATGCTCCAAGGAGGGGCCTCATCAGCACTGGGGGGCTGGCATAGGCAGGCTCATTCCCTGCTGATAGTTCTGCCAGCTCCAGAAGGGATAGAAAAGAGAAGCAGGTCATCTGCAAGCCGCTGCGCTCCAGCATGCTTTGGGATGAAAGGAACCCTGACAGCATCACTGCTTCTAATTATCCCTGCAAGCCAAATTAGCACATAGCTTTGAAGTCAGATGGAGTTCATAAAGTGCAGCCCTGCTGAAAGCTGCAGGAGCTAGGGGCTTGGTGAGGAGGTGGCTTCATAGAGCATCAGGGGCTCCACAGGGAGGGGGTAGTGGGAAGCAGGGGATTTGGGCAGCTGTAGGAGAAGGGTGAAGCCAGCCAAGGAGCTGCTTTTATCAGCATCTCCATATCTCCAGTGCTGCTGTGTGATGAAACCCCAGACAGGGGGATGGGGTCCTTCAGGGAAGACTCTCTTGGGCACCTCACCATTTCTTTTCCCTGGGACCCCCAGTTCCTCCTGCCAGGCTTCTCATTAGCAGGTCTGTACACAATTTTAGTTCTGTCCCCCATGCTGTTATCTGTGTATGTCAATGTGGGAGTGGGGAGCTACTCTGCAGCGTGGAGACCCCTGTCCCTCCTCTGGGTCATGGTGGGGTTGGCTTCATGCTGTCCCCTCATCCTCATCATCTGCTTTTCCATCTGTCTCCATGGCAGGAAGAAGTCCCTGACAGGCGAAGACAAGTGGAGGTAGGACTGACTCCCACCCTAGAACTGCTCCCTGGGAACTGACCTGCATCCCAAAGGCTCTGCTGCTGTCTTCAGCAGGGACCCTAGAGCAGAAGCTGGGGTCCCCATCAGGGAGCCAG
>NW_008687541.1:62921-63132 GCF_000695815.1 Acanthisitta chloris | reverse complement strand
GGAGGGACCTTCTCAGGGCAACTGTGGATCTGGGAGGTGTGTCCCTTCTCATGCTCAGGGGGACATGCTGAACTCTGGAGGGGTGAGTGCAGCTGAGCTGGAGAGGCTGCCTGTTCCAACAGGGTCTTGGCATGGGGATCTTCCATGGCACCTCCTTGGCACCACTGGAAAACTATGCATTATGGGCCGGAAGGACCTGTCAGCACCCTGC
>NW_008687541.1:59679-62895 GCF_000695815.1 Acanthisitta chloris | reverse complement strand
GTCACCCCCCTGCCTCCCTGTCTGCAGGAACAAGAATGGGCATGTGGGAGTATGTGTGCAGGATCCATCCCGCCCCGGTACCTGCACTGTCCACAGGTCAGAGTTCTGGAGCTCCTACCGCCTGAACATCACTGAGGTGAACCCCCTGGGCTCCAGCTATCGCCTCCTTGATGTCACCATGCAGGCCATCAGTGAGTCCCCATCCATCCCTCTGTCTGTCCCGGTGTTCATCCATCCCCTGGGCAGTTATCCCTGGGTGACAGTAGGGAGCCCAACATGGCTCTTCATGGCAGTGCAGTGTGACAAGGGCTTCCTGTCCTTTCCCACACAGTTAAGCCAGACCCTCCTGAGGGCTTGGTGGTGGAGCCCATCCCCTTGGCCCCGCGGCGGCTTCATGTGAGCTGGAAGTACCCCTCCTCCTGGCCAAAGGAACCCCACTTCCAGCTAAGGTTTCGACTCCAATACCGACCAGTCATCCACCGTTCCTGGTCCATGGTAAGCACTGGGCAAGGAAAGGCAAAGGCAGCATAGGAGCATGGTGGCCATGGGGCAAGAGAGGGCAGTGAGGGATTCCCCTGCCTGCCCCACAGCTCCCCTCTGCCTGGCACAGGTAGAGACAGTGAACCTATCTGAAGTTATCACGGATGCCTTCACTGGGCTGGAGCATGTGGTCCAAGTCAGTGCCAAGGATTTCCTGGACGCAGGGAATTGGAGCGAGTGGAGTGATGAGGCCCGGGCAACACCAGTCAGAGGTGAGATGAGGACAGGCTGCAGCCTCCAGCAGCTTTACCATGTTGTGCCATCCCTTCCCAAAGCCCTTCCAGCGCCCTGAGCTGCTCCTCTCCAGTGCCTTCCCCATGGCACCCATTCCCCCAAATATCAATCAGAGTGAGTCTCAGCTCCTGAGCTGCTTAAAGTTGAGAGGCAGAGCTACAAGAGGACAAAACATCTCCCAGCCCATAGCAGTTTGCGGCTGTGCTGCTGCCATTTGGGGGTTGCCCTACACAGACTTGGGACAGAGTGGGGCTCCCAGAGTACCACTAACATCTCGGAGGCACCCTTGGACTTGTGGGATCCCTGGGGCACAAAGGTCCCCTTCTTTGCTGCTCACTGTGAATCCCTGGGGTGCATGCTTTTAGGTGACTGTTTCCATCCTTTGTCCTTCCAGACCTGGCCACCACAATAAGTGAAGAAACCACTACAGATGCCAGACTGGAGAGCCTGGCTGAGGAGCCCTCCCAGGCTCCTAACCCTGAGCCCATCAGTGAGTAGAGCTGGGGGTGGTGATCAGGAGTGCTAGGGTGGGCAGATATGTGCTGAGAGCAATGGGAAGGGTCTCCTGCCCCATCCTTTTGTGTGGCTGGGCTGCTGGGGTGTCCAGGAGCTTGCAGTGAGGTCATCTAGGTGCTGGGGACTGTGGCATCCCTCAGCTATGACAGTCTCTCTGTCCCAGACCACAGTGACCCCTTGGAGAAGATGGCTGTCCTGGTGTCCCTTGGGATCTTTGCCTTCTTCGTCCTGGCTGCTGTTCTTGTCATCACCGTCCTCATCTGGTAGGTTGGGTTTTAAGAGAGAGGGGTCTGCATGATTGCTGCACCTGAACCCTCAACATGAAGTGCCCTGTGTCCCACCAGTCCTGCTCTGGGGTCCCTGCCTAAACTGGCTTGACGCTCCATAGTGTAGTTTATGCTCCCCTTGCCACATCAATGCCTCTTCCTGCACACCCAGTACTGCCCAGGACACCGGTTACTGCCCAGCCTGCTTGGGGTCTTTCTAAGGAGCCCAGATCCATGGAACCTTTCTCTATATCCACCAAAGATGCTGCTGTCACTGACATCCCCACAAAGGTTCCTGCCTTGCTGGGGAGTCTCATGCTCCAGAGTCCAAGCAGACATAACCTGATATACCTTTGCTCCTTGGGTGTCCTGCCCCCAGGTCCCCTCTCATCCTTCCACCACTGGCCTCTTTGTATCGTGCTGTGGCTTGGCTGTCAGTCACTGTTCCCATCCCAGTCCTACTCTATCTCTTGACCAGCTCTTGCTGTAGTCCTGGGGACTGATCTGCTGGAGTGGTTAAGCTGAATTGGGCACAGCTGGACACAGCTGGGTGGGAGCACAGAGTGGGATCACTGGGGATGTGAGCAATCCTAATACTTAGTGGAGCTGCTTTGGGTCTTCAGCCACCATTACTCCTATCACCAGGCTCCGTGTGAGGAAACATGGCAAGGACAAGACCAAACCCAAATTTCTGGTTGATGCCACCCACTTGAAGGCACTACCAAGTGAGTCGGGGTGCAGGGTGGGTAATGGGGGTAATGCAGGGCAGGGAGTGTGAAGCAAGGAGCAGGTCAGTGCCTCCCTTGATCCCCTGTCCTCTCTCTCGGCAGAAGCCCAGATCCTGTAGTGAGCCCTTGATGATCCCTGCTCCCTGCACCTGCTTGCCCACGCGTGGGACTTGATGCCTCTGCTGGCCTCCAAGGACCCCACGCCTCCTGGGTCACCCCGCAGTTGTGGACATTGCCGGAGCCCCCAACATCCTTGGGGTGCAGGATGGATCCTAAGGAGAGAGGCTGTGCCCCCAGGGGCGTTGAACTGCCTGGGCCCACCAGGAGCAGGCTGGAGTCACTTCAGGCTCAGGGGGACAGGCCAGCCCCACTGCCAAGAGCTGCTAACCAAAAGGGGCCAGCCCCACTGCCAAGCGCTGCTAAACAAATGGGGATAAGACACTGAGCCAGCCCCACTTCACTGCCTAGTGTTGAGGGGGACCACGTGTGTAGGCTCCAGGGGATGCCGGGATCAGTGAGCAAGGGGTGCTGAGCCCTGCCCATCACTCCCCACCAGCTGCCAGCAGGTGGAAGAGAACCCCCCTCCTGCCCCTTCCCCCTATCCCTCTCCCTCATGCTGTGGCTGGATGGAGCAGTGTTGCCAATAAACGGGATATGCCAATGCTATCATTGGCACTGCCCAGGCAAGACCCCCTTGCAGATGATACTGGGCCAGGGGAAAGGTGAGTGACACCAGGTGAGATACCAGCTTGAAGATAGTCCTTGCAGGAGGTGCACAGGCAGCAGGGCTTGTCTCCAAACTAGTCAGCCCCCTCCCCAGGCACCTGGAGGGGCTGAGAGAGACCCTTGCCCAGGCCAGCCCTTGCTAAATGCCAGAAAAGGATGCAGGGAGCTGTGTGAGACGTCTCCACTGCCCTGACCAGGCTGCCAGC
>NW_008687541.1:59358-59619 GCF_000695815.1 Acanthisitta chloris | reverse complement strand
TAATGCGTTCCATGTGTTGGCACCTCCTGACCCCAGTGCTGAGTGCCAGCAGCCCAACGAGATCCAGATGGAGCTGGGTGGAAATTCAGTCAGCGGCAATGCGTGGAGCACAGGGAGCAGAGCCAGTGCAGGGTGGGGGCAGAGCCAGTGCAGGGTGGGTCCCTCCCAACTGGGTCCTAGGGCTGTCCATGAATCCAGAATGGGGGCACCCCCCAAAAGGGTCCTTGTGGGGACTGGGTTGAGGGGACTGGGGCAGGCTGT
>NW_008687541.1:57744-59308 GCF_000695815.1 Acanthisitta chloris | reverse complement strand
CTGGGTGTGGGGTCATGAGGGCTGTTCATGCTTGGCTTTGTGGGGTCCCAGCCCTTCACTGTCCCTGGTGAGCACAGTCACCCTGGACTGGGGAGGTGGGGATCAGCCCTCTATCTACGGTGTGCTACTGGAGGGATGCTCTTCTTGGACCAGAGCAAGGCTCTCAACAGACCAAGTAAGGCAGGTCACCAAGCTGGGGAGATATAAGGAGCCAGATCCTGCATGGACTTCTAGGCTTAGCAGCCACATACCCTCTCCCAGGTGCATCCCAGAACTTGACAGCTCCAGCTGTGTCACACTGCCATCACCTGCTGGATTCTGGTCTCCAGCATCCAATCCAGCCAGCACACAACTAATGGGTCACGGTCACCCTTGTCTCTCCTTGGTCCCCAGCATGGCATTTTGTGCTTGGAAGCCTTCTATCACCACTGAATTCCACTCTCCAGCCACTGTGGTGGGTATCAGTGCAGTGGTTGTCCAGAGATGTGGGGAAACACAGGTGATGTATGTCCCATAGCTGTGGCTCTAAGTGTTTGCAAAGAGCTCAGTAGTTTCCCAGCATTAGGTGCTGGTTTAGAGGGTGACCCCTGCTTGAGATGTAGGAGTGCAGCAGCCATAAAATGGGAGAGCGTGTGAGACTGCAGCTCTGGGCCCCATATCCTGCCTGCTTATAAACTCTCATGGAGTCCAGACATGCTCCAAATAGAAGTGAGTTGCTGCTGGCTAGGGGAAGCAGAGACCACCAGAACCTTGTGTGTTTACAAAGGAATGTGTAGCTGCATTGGGCAGGCAAGCTCAGGTGGGTAGATGAGAAATGACAGGCAGAGGGGACCCATAGATCTGCTGTCCCCATATGCCAAGCCCTGTGTTCCCATCCTTATCTGGGACTTGCCTGGCCAGGTGGTGGGGACAACCAGTTTGGATGACCAGGGTAGCCTGAGGGCATGAAACAGAGGTCTGGTCCTCATCATTGTATCCTGCTATCCATGACCCTGGAGGGTGACACTTTTCCGCTCTAATGCAAGCTTTAGAGACAGGACATGCCACACATTTGTCAGCTAGAGATACCAAGATCAGGCAAGAGGTCTGCATTCCATCACAGTGTCCTGCCGTCCCACACTGCAGCTTTCTGCTGGGATGCTCCATGGCTGAGCTCCCTGCCCCAGCAGCCTGTAAATGTGACACATGGGCCCTGGGGACCCTAAGGAAGCAGCAAATTTTGTGTTTTAGGGAATAAAGATGCTGGGTGCTGGGTGCTGCACTCCTAGGTGCTCAAGGGGAGGACGCACTGGCTCTGGACATGAGGAAACAGGACTTTTCACTGGACCAGGGCAGATGCAAGGGGAGGGCTGGGGTGAACAGCGATCTGGGATAAAGGAGAGGGTTCCAGATGCCAAAATCAACTTTGCCTTCAAGCTGTGGAGAAGAAAAACAGGAAGGGACCATGAGAGCAGTCCCAGTGCCGGCACCTCCCTGTCCCACTGTGGGGCCAGGGCACTTCCTCCAAGGCTTGGGCTCTTTGCTGCCTGGCACAGCCACTGAGGCTTCCTGCTGCAGGCTGGAG
>NW_008687541.1:56147-57432 GCF_000695815.1 Acanthisitta chloris | reverse complement strand
TGGCGTGGAACAGGGGCCAGCCCAAGCCCAGCAGGAGAAAAGTGCAGGGGAACATGGCCTGAGACCTGCTGGGTGTAAAAAATTTCCATCAGGCAATGCCACACACCAGGGAAAGTTCCCAGCACCAAGCTGCAGAGAGGTCCATGTCCATGTCTCCATCCAGCACAGGGTGGCCCCATCCAGATGATGTCTCAGGCAGGGGCTGTGTTGCAGCAGCCACCCTATTGTGTGCAGGGCGCATTTGGGAAAGCAATAGCCTTGGCAAAAGCCTTTGCAGCCGGACACTGGTTGTAGGCGGTTGGGCTGGGGTGCATCGACCGTTTGACACTAACTCTGCCAACTAGCTGAGCGGGCCCTCAGGACTAGCCTCCTCCTTCCCCTGCCACACTGCCAGGATCAGCCCACATTTTGCAGGGGAGGAGGCAAGTTGCACGGGACCATGAAGAAAAACAGTCTCAACTTACCTCTCATGGCTGCTTCTGCTTTCTTCTCTGCCAAATCCTGAGCCAAGGAAAGAAGTAAAAGCAGCTTCAGCAGATTGTGAAAGCCATAGGGCCATGAAACATATTTTTATATATATATTTAGAGAGAGATTGAGAGAGAGAGAGAGAGATCATGATCATGAGGTGATGTAGAAAGTAAAGAGTACATATAGTCAGTGGTACAGCAGAGAGGTTCATGCATGATTTGAAGGAACGAGATTTGCAGATGTATAGATGGATGTGTGGATTAGTTGGTAGAGGGAGGAAGGAATGGATTTACAGATTGATAGACAGTTTAGATATCCAAATACCATCCTAAGCATCAAAGATGCTTGCTGTGCAGGGACTGACTTGTGAAGATGAATGAAAGACCCATGGACAGAGCAAAGATAGGGTTAGGGAACAAGTCCTAGGTGTAATCCATGTACCCAGTCCCTATGCTGACATAAGGAGATACTCAGGGAGAGTGCAGGGCACCTCCAGAGGGATTGCATCCTCCTCAGGAGCCACTCCACCTCTCACTGCTCAGACACTGGGAGTGTAGGAACAGCAGGGAGCCTGCCCAGGGACAGTGAATCCAAACCCAAATGCTTTAAAAACCCAGTGCTAAGCATTCATCCTGCCATGGCTTTCATCTCAGCAGCACGTGGGATACCTCTGCCTGGGCACTTACTAGAGGGTCCAAGCACACAGTGCACTAGTGACCCCTGAGATCACTCAGGAATCCTTCATCTGCTTCCTTTTCTAGCTTCCACAGGCCTGAAAATTTCTTGGCCGTCATCCCCTGTTTCCGAGAAGAAAGG
>NW_008687541.1:49193-56122 GCF_000695815.1 Acanthisitta chloris | reverse complement strand
GCCAGATGTGTTGGCATGC
The DNA here is from genome assembly GCF_000695815.1 of Acanthisitta chloris. Taxonomy (NCBI): domain Eukaryota; kingdom Metazoa; phylum Chordata; class Aves; order Passeriformes; family Acanthisittidae; genus Acanthisitta; species Acanthisitta chloris. Next base: position 56,103 of record NW_008687541.1, on the reverse strand, counting down.
AAACAGATGTGGAGAGGCCTGAGACAACTCTTGCTGCCATATTGTCAGCTTCTCCCTCTGGGAATAGGTAATTTTTTTCTTTTGCTTGCTGGGGCTGGCCCATTCCCCGTCTCTAGGATGCTTTTGGTCTTTCACAGACAGGAAATGCCAAGCACCTGGCCATAGAGATGCTGGGAGGCTAAAGCCAGCAGCTGAGCTCTGCCCAAACACTGCTGCTCATGATGCTCTCAGGAAATGACTGCTCCCTCCTCAGAGCAGCAGCAGCTCTTTGGATGCACTCACTGAGCCCACAACTTTTCCTGACAGCTTTTTTTTTTCCCACACTAGCAACACATGGAACACATTGTCCAAGCAAGAGTTCCCAGTGTTGCATGTGCCTGCCATGAAATGTGGTGGCAAAAGGGGATACATGCACACCGGCATCCACTGCATGTTCCCCTGCACACATTTCTGTTGTGTGACATGAGGACCACACATCCTCAATGCTGCCATGTCACTTGCACAGGGATGATCTTCCTTCCCCATGGCAGAAATTCCATCTTCTTCAGCTGCCCCCAGAGCTGCAGGGACTGAAAAAGAGCAGAATACGCTTTGGGAGATTCCCTTGGGAGGAATAGGGATCCTCTGTGCTTGTTGTCCTCCCACCAGCTGCACCTTATGGTCTCCTTCATACACTGCCACACCAGCTGCTTTGTCTGCATGGGCAGAACAAGCATGGCCCAGCCCTATGCAAGAGCTTCTCCACCAGCTGGGGCACTCCAGTTCTCCCCACATTTTCAGGATTGCGTGGAGCAGGTGCTCGGCAGACAGAGTCCTGTAGGGCTGTGCCTTTCTCTGAATCATGAAAATGATGGATCAGAGTTAAATGTGCCCCTGGGAGTCTCATATGGCTCTGCAGGGTTACAGCACATGAGCCCTGCCAGTGCAGAAGCAACTCCCAGCCTTTGTTCCACACTGGAAGATCCACCAGATGTGGCAGCAGCTGAGCTCCACATACATGCTGGGCACTGATACTGGCATAGTTACCTCTGTGCGGATGGATCTGGAGGTAGTAAGGTGCTAAAAGTGCCAGGCTTGTGTCTACACCTGGAATACCTTCCTAGGATGATGACTGATCTGCAGGAGGCTCTGTGGACCTTGAAGGCACTGATTCCCAGAAGAAAGCTAAGTAGAAAGAAAGCACTGCTCACCGAAAGTATGCTGACCTGGAAGGCACTGATGCCAGAAAGGATGCTGACTTGGAAGGCACTGATTGCCACTGGAATGCTGGAGATGCCAACCTGGAAAGTACTGATTCCCAGGAGGATGCTAACCTGGAAGACAGTGATGCCTGAGAGGATGCCAGCCTGGAAGGTGCCAATCCCCAGGGGTTTGCTGACCTGAAAGGCATCATTTATCCAGGATATGGTGCTTTTTCCCCTACTCCAGAGCACTTTTTTCAGCTCCCCACTTATGCTGGGCACCAGCTGAGCCAGGGACTACTCCAAGGACTTGGAGTCAGGCAGGCATCTATGGCTGGCAGCAGAGAGCGTGGCGAGCTGCCTGCAGGAAGCTGAGCCAGCACCACCTCTCAAGATTTCCCTCCTCCTCCTCGGAACTCCCCACAGGGCGTGGGAGCCGCAGCTCGTCTATAGGCGAGGGGAAAGGTGGCCCCTAACTACTGCCAAGACAATCCGAAGCCCCGTCTTTGTGCAGGCAAGAGAGATACGCAGACCCTGTTTTCCCACTAGATGGCAAACATTGCCTTCAAAACAGCCTTTGGAGGAATTACGTCTGTCCTTGTGAGAGGAGACTGAGAAACACCTTGGGGCAAAGCCCTGGAGAGGAAGGGCATGAGGCTGCTTCGGAGCGGGGCTGGGGGCGGCACGGACCCCGGCATGCTCCTCATCTTGCTTTTTCTGTAATTGGTTAAGGTTTTTTCCTGTCCCACCTGCCTGTTTTCTCCCTGGTGCTGGAAAACCCATCTCTGGCCCTGTGCTGGTGGGACTGAGCACCCTGAGCATGCAAGAGAGGCATCTGGTTAACCTTGGGTAGCACCTTGAACTTCCACAGCTACAGACTGAAGCCAAGAAGCTTTGCTAGGAATTAATTACACTGTGGTTTGCAAACCAAATGTGTGCTCATTCCTCCTTGCAAGCCCCTGTGTCCACAGGCAAGTCATTATGCTGGTGTAAATAAAGGAGGCAGGGATGAAGGTTGTGCATGTGGATGTGCACACTCGTCTAAGGTCTTCTGCCAGATCTGATGTGTTTTCAATCTTGTGTGCTTTTGTTTGAATTCTGACCCATATTTTCCTGTAGTCTCTGTATTAACCGCGTGCAGACGTTTCCCGAGTGTTTGCTGCTGGCCCTGGCACTGCTGAAATACTGTTTTGCAGTTAAACGTGATGTGTCATAGCTAATGAAGGCGCTAACTGTGGATGGTAAATGTTTAATATGGACAAATCAAGCCAATTAGGCAATGTCAAGAGAAAAGTGTGTCATCTCAGCTGTGTCTGTCCTGTGTGAAGGAGGGGATCTGTGGAAGGATAAAACCCCAGCTGCTGTGAGATCAGCAGCTTCTGACACCATTCAAGGGTAAAGACACGGGATACAGGTCTACCTGCAGACCCACCCCAGTCCAACATGTAGGAGGACGAAAACAGTCTCTTCAGAGGAGGATTTTGTTTCTGAAATGAAGATCTCTGGTTGGCTGGAGGGGATGGGCAGCCATCTCCGGTGCAGAGCTGCAGAATGAGAAGTAAAACATCCCACTCAAAGGACTCCTTGGAGACCCGCTGTGGGACTCGGCCATTCACAGCATGCTGCCTGCTTTTGTGGCAAGCCTGTGGCCCCATAGCTCAGCAGTGCTGAGGAGCATCAGAGAACCCCAACAGTGGGGTTCCCAATGGCAGCCCCCCACCAAGCATTAATTCACTAATGGCAGCAGCTGTATTCCCTCCACAAAGTGATGCAGAGCTCTGCTCCTTGCAGCTTCCTCTGCACTCACTGCCTCAGTTTCCTACCTGGGCGCATTGTTTAGTATCATTTACACTTGGGTGAGAAGGGTCCTTCAGGTGTTCCGGCCACTTCCTTCAGGAAGAAGTTATTGCCTCTTCTTCCATGAGGTCTGGGAAGTCCATCACAAGGCTATTTATAGTCATACTGAAAAATGTGGAAAATGAAATGAAGAGAGTGTCAGGGGAACAGAAACTGAGGGAGCTGTCAAGAGCCAGTCCACAGTTCGTGGCTCAGGGCAGCAAACCAGTGACCCATCATGACAGCCACTGATCCACAAGCCGAGCAGGTAGAAAGCCCTTCTGGCCATTTCCAGGTGGGCTCCCTGCCAGCCCTTGTGTTGGTATGTGCTGATGCCTAGGGACATGGGATCAGGGCAGAAGCAGTGACAACATGGGTGGTGTGGGCTGTGGTGCATCCCTGTGGTTTGAGGCTTCCCCATCTCTTTGCCAAACTCACAGCCTCTGAAGGCAGCGGAGCAGCAGTTAAGCACAGACATAGCTACTTCTCTTCTAAGCTGATATTTACAGATGCAGGAGGGTTTGACCCCCACTCTTGGCCTGAGGACACCAAGGGATGGACAAGTCCCCCTACATGAGGATGTCATATCTTTGCCTTGATGTGTCTCTGATTCCAGTTTTCCAGTCCAGGTCCTGGGAGCAGTTCTGGTTCTTCCCTGTAGGTTCAAGGTTCTGGGGGTGTTTTTCACCAAGCAGTTGCTTCCTGCCTCTGCATGGCATCTCAAATTGGTGACAGCCTGCCATGGGCAGCAGCCACCCTCCTACCCCTCCAGCTTACTTTAGGGCCCATCTCAGATGCCTAGAGGCTGAACCCCGCTTCCATGTCAGTGCTGAGTAGTCTCAAGATAACCAGCAAGACAGGGATTCTGGAGCAAACTGAAAACCATGTCCTCTCCTACCTGCAGCAGGGTGACTCCATTCACATCCCTCAGCTAGTGCTGTGAAGTAAAAACATCCTCTAAGCATGAAGCAGACAATGCTTCAGAAATTCTGACAGAGTTGCACTGAGCTACTCTGGGCAAGGACCTGCACCTCTCTCCCAGAGGCTTTTCCCAGGGTCTTGGCCACGTGCATGATGGGGGCAGTGTTGGCAGAGTCACAGGGGCTGTGCTGGGGCTGTTGGGGACTGCGGGGCTGGGCATCCCCTTTGTGCTGTTTCAGGGCCAGATCTCCCAGCAGGGGGTGGATAAGAGGCATGAGCAAGCAAGGTAGCTGAAGGATCTGGGGAAATGCTTTTGCTGTGTGCAGAGTTGAAGGATGAACCTCTCTACACCCATCTGGCCTCGCCCTTCAGGGAGATAAAGGTAGTAATACACCATGACACACCAAGAGCGTTATCAGAAACACAGTGCAGAAACAAATACCCAGGACTGCATAGAGAGGAGCAGGGACCCTCCAGTTACATCCATGCTAGGAAATCAGCTCTGTCAAGGACTGCTTCCTGGTCAGGAATGATGCCCACCCTTGGGGTCAGGCTACCTAACCTGAGCCAAAACCTACCAGAAATTATTCTTGGGCTGTTCCAGCACAATGGGACGTTTGCTTCAGTTGCTGTTACCTAGGCAACCCTGATACCCTGCAGTAGGTGTCACTATGTTTTCAGGGGCACTGGGGCAGTCGAGAAGTTCAGACTCCTGCCTGTAGCCTGGCTAAAGAGAACATTGAATTCAAGGACCCATATCCAAGGGTGGATAAAAATACCCCTCGTGAGGCCACATCTGGAGTATTGTGTCCAGTTCTGTCCTCCTCAGGACAAGAGGGACATGGAGCTCCCGGTCTGGGTCCAGTGAAGGGCAACAAAGATGATTAAGGGACTGGAGCACCTCACTTACGAGGAAAGGCTGAGAGAGGTTGTGGATTCTTCCCCACTGTGGGTATTCAGGAACTGTCTGGACACAATGCTGAGCCATGTGCTCTAGGGCGGCCTTGCTTCAGTAAGGAGGTTGGACCACTGGACCCATTGTGGTCCCTTCCAAACAAACTGATTCTGTGATTCTGTGAAATGGAAGGAAGCATGCTACAATTTATTTGCCACCATTGCCAGGATGGCAGCTTGCTGCGGCCTGACAGGAGGGGAAGCCAGCAGAAATTGAAGCCTCAGATAAAGGAAAAGGAAGAAGTTGGTGTTGTTAGTGGCTCAGATCCTGCAATGTGTCAGAGGGCTCTGCTTCCTGCGGGATTTTGACCATTTGTTTATTCTTATTGCATAAGCATAGGAACTTGGCTCTGCTCCAGAGCCCAGTTCTCCAGGCAATAAACTCTTTCTCTACCTTTTTGCATCACCATCCTTTGAAAGCCGCAGTTCCTAAACTGTGGCCTGAGGATCCATGGTGAAGACTCAACAGATGATCTACAGATCTTCTTCACCTCTGCAGTGCTTCCTATCCTGCAGGACTGGAAGCCCATAAAGAGTTACAAGTGGGATCTGATTCCCAGAGGAAGGGTACCTGAAAGGTCATGCTTTCATTCCTTCAGGAAGGTAGCCACTTCAAAGAAAAAAAAACAGAAAGGATCTGCCACCTTCACTGGGACATCAGCTGCAAAGGGAAGTGCAAATTCCCTTTTTAGGGAATCCGTATACCCTTCCTCAAAGCTCAGAAAGGCAATCCGTATACCCTTCCTCAAAGCTCAGAAAGTAAGAAAAAGCAAAAAAAAACAAACAAGGAAGATGGTTGCTGGGATGATGGGCAGCAGCAAAAACCCTATGAGACACAAGAAGGGAATGCTGCCCACCCAGGTGTCAGGTCCCATTCCTGTCACACCAAGGGAAGCCTCTTGATAAGTCTAGGATCTGGACTTAAAGTGTCTCACATCTCTCCTGTGCTGCTCAGCTGTGCCAAGAGTAGCAAGGAGACAACACAACCCCATTACCCTTCTGCTTGTAGCTCGTGGCAGGAGTTACAAAGTACCTCTCCAGCCACACAATCCATCAGGAGCAAAGGTCAAATTGGTATTGGTAATGCAAGAAGAGAGAGGGCAAGATTGAGATATTGTCCCTGCAAGGATATGAGCTTGCACGGTACCACTGTATTTACACAAATGTACCCAGGGCAGTGTAATCTGTAAACCTGATCAGACTGCAAAAAAGGGGATAAGGCGCCAAGTTCTCCCTTGATTATTTAGATTTACTTTCACTTCTTGTTTCCTTGAAGAGAAGTACCAGGCTCTGTTTGTGTATCTTGTACCCAATAAAGATATTGGAAGCCCTTTAATCTACTGTTGCATAATCAGCAACTTATTTCACTGCAGAGGTAAACAGTGCTGGTGTGAGACATTACCTGTGCATGGCTCAGAACTCACTAGACAAACTTCCACGTTTAGCTGGAAAGTATTCACTGGCATGCACTTGGGGCAGGCTAGCCTTGCTGCAAACCAGGTGGCTTTCAGTGGCTTTGCACAGGTACAGTATGCCATGCACAGACTTGTGACAACTGTCCAAGTACACTAGGAGAATGGGATGTATTTTTATGGTGCCAGGAGGGATGAACCCAGTGAATGGCAGTAGGAAACATGTCTGGAACACTGATGTGGTGTCAGCTCTGAATTGACACTGGTTTACGTGTACCAAAATCGGACCTTGAAAAAGAGTAGCAGAGAACCACTCGGATGGAGAGCTTGGTTTCCTCCCATGCTTGCTGTGTCCTGTGCAAGCTCTTTTACCATAAGCAGCAGGTCATGTGGATGTTGCCCATGCTCAGCTCCCTCTGCCTCCCTGCAACCACTGCTGCTGGTGGTGGAGGTTTGGGAAATGCTTTTTCTTCACTCTGTGTTTGTGTGAAACAGGTTTGTGGTCCCATCACATCACAGACTTCTTGAGATTGTGTCTCTAGCAAAGACAAGCATTACATGACAAAAGCAGGGCTCCCCTGGCCTGGAGGATTGTAGTAGTGTTTA
>NW_008687541.1:34629-49177 GCF_000695815.1 Acanthisitta chloris | reverse complement strand
GGAAAGAGCACACTGAAGCATTTACTAAGGCCAGTGCCAGCACTCAGCACCATGCCTTCAGTTTCTGCACACCAAAAGGAGCATCAGCAGTCAGACCACAGGGACATGCCAGCCACATGTGCCTGTCCAAGCCACACAGGAACTATTACTTTTACAAGTGTTGTCCAGAAACTCAGACCTACACTAGACCCAGAAGACCTTACAGTCTCATCTAAACAGACCAGGCAGGCAGTGAATGAAACAGTTGGTCTGTCACTCCATTACACAGGGTAGGAGGAGAGGGACAGTGAATGACACACACAGACAATGGCAGGGCCACAGCAGAAGGATGAGCCTATTGCCACTGTGGAGCAGAGCTCTGTAGTGTCATTCCTCCACAACTCAGGTGCTCCCAGGCTCAGAGATGCAGCCATGTGTGCCTGATCAACTGTTCAACACAGGCAGGTAACAATCTATTCTGCTGGGGCTGCTCCTTGACCCTGAGATGTGCTGATGACAGAGGGTGTCTTCCCACAAGAAGACCACAACCCCTTTGTCTGTACAGAAATGGTGTTTGGGATGCAGCAACAGCAGCTGTAAGAAATTTAGACAGAGGGCGGGCATCTCTCAGACCATTCTTTTACTTTGAGCCAATCTCTGAGGCTCATTATATCCACCCCAAACACACCTCTCCACAGAAATCACCCTCTTTTTAGATTAAAAAACAAAGCAAAACAAGACAAAACCAAAACTTGTGAACAACAACCAAACCACAAAATACTTAAAATGTGTTGGAGTGACCCATCAGCACTTTTCAGTCCACAACCAGCACCAGAGGTGGTCCAAGATGCTGTTTCTCTACTGCAAGGAGCTGAAGGTTCTCATCACAGTGAGCACATAAAAGACAGCCCAACAACATGCATCATGTTCTGAACCCTGTGCCCCTTGGATACCCTTAGGCAAAGTCCTTGCCAGCTTTTTTATCTCTGCTGCCAGTTCCCGTGGGTGTCCAGGATGTGCTGGCACACACCCACGGCCCAGAATGGCTCCGTGTGACAGCTAGCCTTGGACTTTGCCTGCCTGAACAAAGACAAGAAGAGGCTCTGCGGTGCCTTCCTTCTTTCTGGCTGGTGGCTGCCTTTTTCTTCTGGCTGGGATGTTTCAGGGAGTCAGGGACATTGAGTTAAGGATTCCGAGGGCAGGGCAGGGAGCCAAGAGAGTTCTTGTTCCCGTAGGACAGGAGGTCAAAGGACCAGCACACTCCCTCTTGGACAGCGCTCACAACTCCTCCATCTGCGGCCACTTCCTCAGGATGTGAGAAATGCTGGGTAGGTGAAATTTCACAGTGCAAAGGGCAGAGGAAAACAGTTCAAGAATGGCAGTGCTAGGTCAGGACAGAGGCTCTATCACTCTCTCTCCCCAGCTGAGACCAACACTAGGTACATAAGAGAAAGCAGAAAACACAGAGGAAACCAGAGTCATCCTTCCCTGACACCCCTTCCCAGCACCCCCGAGTCTCCAGCACAGGAATTTCCCCAGGTGGGGCTTGTGTGGGAACCATGTGTACCCACCCATGGTGGGTTTGTTCAGACCCTGACTGTGCTCCCCCAGCGCCCTGTGCTGAGGGTTTCCATGGATTATCCACAGAGAGCGTGAAAAGAGCACTGCCATTGGCTTTAAACTTCAACCTGAGAATTTCAGGAATGGACTCAGATCAGGAGCATCTGGTTTGGCCCTAGCAGTGCTGCAGTGAGCTGTGAGGAGGATGTTTTTAATCAATTTTGAGAGGGGGTCCTGGGTCAGCCTCCGTGAAGAAGAAGGAGGCTTTAAAACACCTTTAGAGATTCCAGGGGTCAGCACATTTCTAAGAGGATTGTGGTAGCATTATGGGAAGGGAGGGGAGCTCAGGGGTTTAGTAGATTTCAATGCTTCCCAGTTTCTATCAGCTCCTTCCCAACAGTTTAGGGGTCTGGCTAACACGATGACTGTGCTCGGAGTTGGATGCCTTTTCTTTCCCCATCTTTCTGACTGCTATCCTGATGACCCTCTCCTCTGTTTCCAGTAAGAAAGGATGCACAAGCAAGTCTTTCCTTGGCAGGGCATGGAGCCAGCCTGCCTTATCAGTCATGGAAAAGTCAGCCAGGGACTTTCCACTCTCTGTTGCTGTGCCCTGTGAGGAATACCAGCCTGGTACATCTTACTTGCTTCAGAGACTTCCCCAGCTTCCCCTGTGCACTCTTGGCAGCTCTGCCCTGGCAGACTTCAACTTGACTCTCCTCGATGGCTTTTTCCTGGCCCTGGTGATCCTCTGCCTGGAAATTCTTGGACAGGGGTATCCCACAGGAAAACTGCAAAGGATGCTGCTGCTCTGGGGCAGTGCAGCCCCTCTGATCCACAGGGAAGCCCCCAAAATCCCAGTCACTGTGGCCTCCTCGAGTTCCCTTTGCAAGCAACTGAGAAAAAGGCTTACTTGGAAATTTCAATATTCAACTCCTTACCCATGCTGTCCCTGATGACCCATGCAAGAGTGGCATGGAGCTGCAGATTCTCTTCACACCAGAACCATGCTGGTGAAACGCAATTGTCTGTCTGTCAGAGAAGGCCTGTTGTAGCAGATCCATATCAAATCCCTGTAGAACTACCTGCCCTCCATCTTCACACACATCTCTGGTACAAGAGAGCAGCTTCGGGAACAGAAGAAGAAATATTGAGCAGATTGGGACTGCTCAGCCTGGAAAGTACTGACCCAAAAGACTTGTGTGAGTGCAGTCAGACATAGGCGATGAGAAGCAAGATGTGGACCAGGAGGAATTCCTTCCCAGATCATGCTGAAGGAGTCTGGAAGTAGAGAGAGCAATGACCCTCCTGAAACCCAACCAGAGCTTTTGTGGAAAAGCACCACAGGGTCATGTTTGCAGGGGTTAATGCCCTGCTGAAATAAGTTTTTCTCTCCGTTCCATTGCCTGCATGCAACACAGGAAAGGCTGCAGACTCAAAACTGGTGATGCAAGTGAGGCAGAACCCCTCTGGATAGCTGGAAGCTTCTGCTCATCACAGACTTGTCCTAACTGCCAGCATAGCCCATGATGAATGGCCTCAGCATGTTCTGGCACACCACAGCCCCGCAGCATTTACTTTAGACAGTTGCAGCACAAGGAAGACAAATGAGATCCAGAGAAACTCAACCTTCTGTTGGCCCCCTCCATATCCATTTACATGTCTGTTTTTGCCTCCAAGGCCATGCATCTCCTTTGTTTAGGAGAGTATCTGGCTTCTGATCTTGTTCCAGATGTTTTATACTTGAGCCCTTCCTCATTCCCTTAAAGCACTGAGCACAGACACTTGAGCACCTGCTTTGGTTAGAACTCCCTTGACTCTGATGCTTCAGACCTTGCATCATCCCTAAACCACAGCCTCTGTCTGGCACTACCCAGGGAGCGAGGCAGTGCACATATCCTGCCAGCCAAACTCTCACAGCTGCCTCCCATTGAAAGGTCCTCAAAACCTCACCAGGGTGAGGATACACAACCATGTGGAAAGGTCTCTGTCTCTCTGAGCTACCCAGAGAGAGAAGGAACCCCTCAAGGGCTCCCCCGTCCCCATCACACCCTGATCCCTGTCCTTGCTTCCGGCCCAGCTGAGCATCAGGGTGCTGGTGATATACCCATCCACTCCACTGGAACGTGCAGCAGCGTGACAGCTCTGTGGAGAACACAGTCCTGCAAGGACAGGTGGTCTGGGAAGCATTTGGCAAGATGGGAACAGTATGTCCTGCCAGCTAACTCTCCAGCTTCAAACCAGTCTTTATTTATTGCAAAACAAGGCCCCACAGCTGCTTTCAAAAGGCATTTGATGCTCCTCAGCTTCACGCTCACCCTGAAGAGCTGTTTTCTTTCATCTCTTTGGGTTGCTGTCTTTGTTCCTCATGCCCAAACTCAAATTATGCTGGTGAAATAGAACCAAGGCTGCCAAGACCCATGCCAGGATCATGCTAGCAAGTACCCAGATGGTGACAGTAAGAACCTTGGTTTTCACCACTGATGGTTCACACTTTATTGTTAGCACCGCACAGCCTGCTCCACTTCAAAGGGAGCTCATGGATGACACACAAGATCTGATTCCCCAGTCTTTCTTGACAAGCTCTCCTCATGCTCCCAAGGCACCTTCATCACATGGGCACTAGATAAAGTCTTGGATTTGTGCTCAGGACCAGGGGTTTCTTGTAGCCATGGGCAGCCTCACATCAGCATCCAACAAATAAGTGGGAACTTCAGAGTGTAACTCCATCCTCCTATCTCCACCTTCTAGATAGGTTGTCAAGGATCTAATGCAGCCCTTGGAAGGATAGCATAAGGCAGAGGAAGTCCACCTCACCCACTAGGCCAGTATAATGAAAAAAAAAAGAATTAGGAAGGTCTGCTCCAGGTCAGATGACCCATCCTGTGCAGAGCCAGAGCCAGCACTACTTCCAGGTTTCCAACATGCTCTGGTCTAACTGTAAAATTTTTCAGCAGTGAACATGCAGCATTACTTCATCTGCCTCTTCCTGCTAAATGGAATTTCCCTCTAAAGACTGACCTAGGGACCCCTGTGTTTTCTTGACCTGTCAGAAGTAAACTCAGAGAGTACTTTTTTCACTTTCTCTTTGCTATATCCCTTTGTGTACTATTAACTATTATTACTGTGCAATCTGTTCCTGGAAGCAAGATAAACCCAAGTTCCTTCAGCCTGTTCTTGGAGGCCAGGTCATTCAGACCTCTGATTAAAGTTGCTGCTGCCCTCCACAACCCTCCCAAGTGGGTGAAGACCTTTCCTGAGTCCAGCTGTTCTGTCTAGGACCACCTTTGCCAAGAAGACTGATTTATATAACTTATGCACTACAGGACCACTCATGCATGATGCCCAAAACCCTCACTGAAGAAGTCTTTGTTATAAAATAAACAACTCACCCTGCCAGGAGGTATGGGGACAGCACCTGCATGCAGTGACAGCAAGTAGAAGGCCACGTACCCTCTTGTCCTCATCCCAGCAGCTGCAATACAACCTCCATTTCTCCAATTACTACTGCAGCAGCTGCTGAGTTGGGCCAGAGACCTAAGCACCTCTAAGTATGAGGCTGACTCACAAATGGCTCTTTGTGGAGCTTTTTTTTGCTTCAGTCTGCAGTAACACAGTTTCAACCACTGGTTCTACAGCACACGGGCATGCCAGGAGGTGCTATTTTTTGCAACAAGCCACTTGTGTTGGATTTGCAAGCAGCAGGGCTAATGAGCAGTTTAGCTTGAAATCAGGCCAAGGCAGAGAGAGCATCCCTCCTGCCATCCCCTGTCACACTGCAAAATATCTGCTGCTCCAAGTGTCTGTACTGGGATGTGGAACAAAACAGCACAAACAGGACAGAGTCTCCCTATCTGCAGTGGAAAGTGCTGAGCTGAGTGACAGAATCTCCAGGACCTGCTGCCTTCCTGAAGCCAATCAAACACCACAGGTTCAGCAAAGAGCCATTACACAGCACAGATGTAGCCTTCAAAAACAGCAGGGGTCAACACAGCAGATGTTCAGACCTTCTTTCACCTCAGGCAGACAATGAAATCCACAATCCTGTTGGCTCTGACACCAGGAATTCCCTGGAGTGGCTGGCCTTGCCAGGGTCAGAGGACAATACTGGAGCATAGCACAGTAGCTGGGAAATGAAACCAAGCATTGTGAGAAGAGTCTGAGTCTGTAGTTACAGCATACCTAGGACACTTCTGCTTTTGTTCTTTGCCATACAGAGGCTGTCATCCATCACCGTAAATGCTGACCAGTGCCTTTCCAAAAGCCATGTCAGCTAAACAAAAGGTGGGAAACTATAAGCTGCAGGTACGTTTAAGGCAAGCATTTGATTTACTCACCAAGACCACCTCCACAGCTCACATTTCTGGAGCATCGCCCCTCCCAGAGACAGCAGAAAGTCATGGCTTGATAATTTAAACAAGCTTAAGGAGCATGTATGTAAACACAGTTGTGTGTTTGCTGTGGGGACAGTCAGCGCACATCCCAGAAGAGGAGGGGTTTTCCCAGACCAAACATCTGCAACAAGGAAAATTTTGTTTTCTGTGGGAAAGTGGAGAAGAGTGAGATGTGTTTGTAAAAGAGCCCAACAAAAGGCTGCAGCGGGTGACCCTCCCAAGCCAAGCAGCCATACCACACCTGGCACATCTGCACTGACGCAACACAGCTGCCAAATCCCTGTGGCCAGGCACAGTAAAGTCTGGGGCGAAAGGATCCAAGGAAACTGGACTGGAACCGGACAGTACAGGGCTGAGCGGACAGAAGGAAAGGGAGACACAAGTATTACTGCTTTGCGCTTGTTGAAGCTAAACAAAGATTGCAGGAAGAGCCTTTGAGTCTGTCTTACTGCTAGCAAGATTCTGGCTCTCCCTTTCCACCATGGATAAGCAAAGATTTTTCATGCTTATGGGTTTAATGCGTTCCAGCCAGCTTTGGGCTGCACACCAATTTCCCAGATTCATGAGAAGCTCCAAAATATTCTCTTCTTTGCTGCTGTCCTTGCCTGGTTCTTGCCCCATGGCTGACCCTCCCATCTGCTCAAAAGCAGAGCTAACCAGCTCTTTATTAGCCCTCTCCAAGTTCCATCCCTGTGGTCTGAGCTGGTGATGACCTGTCACCTCAATCTCTTACACACCCAGCCCTGTTTTGTTGTGTACCCAGGCCATTTTGCTGTAGTTGCAGAGCAATTGAGAAAAGAAGGGAGGGTGGGTACCCCCCAGCCTACTGTCCAGGGTACACACTACAGGGAGCAGAAAAAAACCTTACCTAGAGGCACAGCTAAGCAGGAAAACAGCAGAAAGAGGTGGGGAGGGCCACAGATATGGAGGCCATACCTCCTGGTCTGGTTTCACTAAGCCTCCCATCACTGCCTTCCACTTCATCAGGAGGAATACGTAATGGGTACTTTCCAGTCTTCTGTCAGCAGGATAAGTTTTCTATTTGCTTGTCCTCCTGATTTTGTCTTTATCTCCAGTTTTTACTGCTACTGTGCATAAAAAGAAGATGGGTGCACCTGAGGGCAAAGAGGATGGGTCCTCCCTCCCTTTCCAAAGAGTGTGCTGAGTCCTGGGACCTGGGCAAAGGTGCATCTGGCTTGTGGCTGAGCCCACACTACAATGAGCTGTAGTACCTACTACTTTTGAAAACAGAGAGCTGAGCCCCATAGGCACAAGGGTCTCCATATCAGACAACGTCTGGGCTCATTTTGACTCCAGGGACCCAGGCCAGGAAAAGCACCCAGGTCCCATGCTCCAGTCCTGAGGATCAGAACATGAAGTTGGAGGCCGGGCTATACTACCGAGGAGAGTTCAGCTGCAGGGGGACCATGTTAGGGATGGCACCAGCTCCTTCTCTGAACCCCACAGCCTGGCTAAGAGTGCTGGCACCTTAGCACAGGAGAAATCTCACCAGAAAGTGTCCAGACAAGCAGCACCGGTGATGATATGCTGGGAATGGGGGATGGGGGTGGGGGGTGCAAGCAGGGGCCTGAGGATCTGGATCAGGTCTGGATCATCTCCATCACCTACACATCTTGTTGAGGCAAGTGCAAACAGCACAATGCAACAACACTAAAGGGGCTTTTCTTCACCTGGCTTCACAATAATCTACACGTCCCATTTCCTCACAAAAACTCAGGCAGGTCCCTGAGCCCCTGCCAGCCAGGTCTGGCACTGCTGCCAAGCAAATTGTGCCTATGGAGAGCAGCCTCTTGCCTTGGCGCCAAGGAGAGGAGACCACCAGCATGGGGAACAATTGGTCCTTGCACTGCCAAATGTGGCCAGGGCATATTCACAGCTCCTGTGGATGCTTCTTCACTTGGAATTGATGCAGAGGGGCTATGCAAGGGTTGTGAGAGAGGGAAGAGCTTTTAGCCCTGATGATGCTGCTTACCTTGCCTGTGGGTACATGCGGGCAGGATGCCACTGGTTCCTTCCCAGTCACTCCAGGAGCAGGATGTGCAACACATGAGGGATGCTGGTGACAGAAAAAGCTCCTGTACACCATGCCTTTGGAGGAAAGGGACTAAAACAGCTCCCGTAAAGCCCATGAAATGGATATTGTGGCACTAAGTGAGACCAGCATAGCATTTTCCTCTGGTGCTTTGCTCTCGCTGCAGAGAAGCGGACAGGTGTTTTTGCTATGGACTTTCAATCCTACCTCCTGGCTATGCCATGTCAGACCTTGAGACCGCAGCAGATTGTACCTGCTGTGTCTGGTGCCCCTTGAATGCAGCCTGGGAAGCATCTGAGACTGCTTTAACCATGCCATTGAGACAGGAGTGCACTCATGACCCCAGCTGTGAGTCCTGGCAGCCAAGGAACAATCCAAAGTCTGCTTGATTTGCTTGCATATATGCAGCCTTGTCTTTCTCTCTTGCTCTTGCGCACAGTTACCAAGGGAGTAGCTCTTTAGTCAGCTCCCTAGGAAAGCTTTTTAGTTGTAATATCTTGTTATTCCACAACATGTGAAATAGAGGTCCTAGGTTTGGATTAAGGACTCAAGTAATACAGCCAGTGCTCCGGATGACCTCACACCAGTGATCCCAGCACACAGGCCCCAAGCTAATGAGGGTATGTCTGCATCATACTGCAATGGATTTTTGGTCCTGCCCTGCCAGACCCTAAGGATACAGTGTGGGTAGGAAAAGAGCAGGAAAAACATGTCTGGGAAGAAAGAAATAGGAATACTTTTTTACTGAAACTAGCTTTTGTCTGGGAGTCAAGGTTTTTGGCATGGCTGTGACTAGCTGCTTTCCCTATTCCCTCTGAAGAGATCATTGACATTTTGTTTCAGAAGAGCTCACTCCCTAGTTTACTAAGCACTAAGGCCCACAGTTTTTTGACAGATTCCCAAGATTTGGGCTCTGGAGTAGGGACAGCTGCTGCAGGGCTGGAGGAGGGACAGGAGCCAAGACCACATACCTGGCCCAGGACAGCATCTCCTCCTGTCCTCCCCTGGAGGGTAAGGGCAGCCTGCTGCCAGAGATGGGACCTAAATTGCCACCCACTTGAGAGCCATGACATACAAGGACCTGGCAGGGATCTGTAGTTAACAGCTACATTGCTCCGAGGAGGAGAAGTTTACTGCTCTCAGGAGAGATGGAAGCCATGAGCTCTCCAGCCATGTTCTACGAGGCAGGTTGCAAGCCATCCCTCAAACTCTGATGGAAACAGATAAACCTGCTTCCAGCACCCAAGTGATCAGTGCAAGTCCCTTCTCCCTCAGCCTTACTAGTTCAGCACACTGCTCTGCTTGTCAGCGTAGCCTCCAGACAAGGATGACTCTGATCTGCCCCAGGCTAAGCCCCTTCAGTGCAGTCCCTGCCCTGCACAAGGACCTGCTCCAACTGCAGAAGTTCAGCCTCCATGCAGAGCCACACCAACCATCAAGCATCATCCCCTCCCCAGTCACGGTATCTCATGGCTGAGCAAGTAGCAGGCAGGCTTCTATCTAAGCAAGCACCAGTTATCCTCTTTTCCCACTCACACTGTTTGTCTTGGCCTCTCTTCCCATACCAGTCTTCCTTCTCTTCCTTCTCCTCCCCAGGACTGAATTGCTGGGTCTGTCACTATAGTTAATGAGCTGGGACAGAGCTGATGCTCTAGGAAAGTCACACCAAGAGTCATTCAAGTGTGTGGGCATTGTGTGTGCACAAATACACGGAAGGAGGACTCCAGAGGGGAGGACACCTGGCAAAGAAATAAGTAACCAACTAAGTGAGCCAGGAGTCCACGGGAGGAGAAGGGACAGGACTAAGCTTGCACTGAAGATGTCTCAGCAAAAGCCATCAGATGTCTGGACATCCTCTGGCTTGAACAGCCCAGCCAATGCACTACAATGCATGTCATCCCCTGGAGGTCTGGTGGCCATGTCCCCCCTACCTTCAGAAACAGTCCCTAGGCCACCTCACTCCCAACCTGTGCCCAGGCATGCTGTTTAGTGCCAAACCCAGGCCAGGGTGAGTGTGACTAATTTAATGATGTTTGACACTGTGGTATTTGGGAGGAGAGGATGGTGCCTGACTGGTGGCCACATGAATCCCATTTGTGAGTTTTCACCCATGCTTCAGCTGGACAGAACAACTTTGTTCAAACACCACATGGCCTGGGCAAAAAGGCACTTCCCAAGAGGATATAAGGACACTTTAGGGCACTAAGGCCATAGTCCCAAGTGCACAGACACAGGAAATTCAAGGCTCAGGAGGAAAATTACCATGGACTCTAAGTCCACTGTTGATGAAGGTTAGGAGTTGGAGGGCTGCTGTCTGTGCTGATGTGCCCAGGAGCAGTTGTCTTTGACAGCCTCCATTCTCCCAAAAGTTCCTTCCCCTCATCTGCACCCTAGCTGCTAGCAAGCACCAACCTGCCAGGGCATTCAATGACACTGTGGCTCAGTTTCCATTCACCACAAGGCCAAAGATCCTATTCCTGCTACTCTTCTTCCATGTCTCATGCTCCCGTGTGAGCTGAGACCTGGGAAGTTCCAACACAGAAGCTGCACTGACAAGACTGAAGTGTTTTGAACTGGATGGTGCAATACTGGCATGCTCCCTCTCACCCCATCTCTGCATGTACCCCCAGGGGGACCCACTCCTGCAGCCTGGCTGAGCCATGCGGAGCAGGGCATCTGCCTCACTGTGGTGCTAAGAGACTGCCCGGAGAGACGTGCTGTAGAACAGGTTCTTCACCCCATGAAACCCCTTTCCCTATCCCCACACACCAGCACAGCCCCCTTGCCACTGCAGCAAGACAGGCAGTGCTGGCTGCACACCACACACTCCACGCTGCCTTTCAGGCTGGAACATGAGGCACATCAACTGACTGCTGGATTTTCTTTTTATTTAACAAAATCACAGCACAAAAAGAGAGAAAAGAAGCAGCATTATATACTGAATTGTTGCAATGAGCAGTTCTAGCAGCAAATATCTGAGAGTAGTGTGAGCTCCAGGCATGGGTGTGGGGCAGGGTTTGAAAGTGGCATCACACTGGGGGACCGAGAAGGGAGGTGATGTTCCTGAGGAACTGCCACATCACTGCCTGCGCTGCAGCTGCTGAGTTACTGGCTCTATTTCTACCCTTGCAAGGAAGGGCAGGAGGGAAACTGGACAGAGAAGTCAGGTGTCAGAGAGAAACCACGTCATGCTGCCTGTGAACATCTAGGTTGTACTCAGCAAGAAGCAGCACAGTGCACAGCCACTGAGGAGCATATCCATCCCCCCATCCCTACCCACACTGTCCCATCCTGCCAGCCCTTCCCTCAGGCCTGCGACTGACAATGGAAGGCAAAGGGATCAGACTAGAGCTGGAAGTCACAGCTGCTGTGCTGAAGGAAAGCTTGAGACTCCCCAAACTCTCATTGCAGAACAGTCCATCAACCAGCTTCCAGGCTGTAAAGGCAGTGGAGTCCAGCAGCCCCAGCTCAGCCTGACACAGGCTGCTCAGTCACACCAAACACAGATGGAAAAAGAGAGAGCAGGCAAGGCTCTGCCCAGCCCCACACACTGGCACAAGTCCCATGAAGCATCAGCCCTGAGGCTGGAGGTGGAAGCAGGTCAGCTTCATTAGCATCAGATTCACAGCTGGGAGCTGGTACCACTCCAGGTGTTGGGACCAGCCATGGGTTTCTTCAGTGCCTACTTGCCTCGGGGTTTGGGCTGGGGAAGTGAAAAACCCAGGTGTTATTAATGTGGTCCTCAGGGCAGAAGCCTCCCCAGAGCCCATTCCTCCACTGCTCAATCCATGGTGGTGAGGTAAGGTCCTGGCAAGGCTTACAAAGTGCCCAACAAACTCATTACAAGCCTTCCTTATGAAGGTGCACAAGCAGCAGGCTCCAAGCATGGGAGGTGAGGGGTTTGTTCCCAGTGACATTTGCTGTGACACTCATCAGGTTCAGCCAAGAGTGGCACTGAGTGGACAATGGCCCCAGGGCTGCATTTATTTGGGGTGGAAGAGGGACTGCAGGGGAAACAGATTTGGTCCCAGCTGGAGTGAGGAAAGATGGAGGCCAAGACAAAGTATTCAAGCCTCAGTAGATCATGTCCCTGCTCTTCCCAGCAGCCCAATCACACTAGGAAAAGTCTGTTTGGAGGAGGACAAACCCACCCTCAGGCTGCCCCCTCACCTGTCTGAGAACAGGGATAGTTCTTACCTTCCTGGCAGAGCTGGCATTCAGCTTCTCTTGAAGTCGAATCACCCACGGGGATTGGAGTGGGGCACAGAGGCGTTTGCCCTTTGTGGTGATGAATCTGGCAGGCCCATGAGGGAAAAAACCCAAGATGAAGTGAGCAGGACACCTCAGGTCTGCTCAAGAAGAGCTCAAACTGTCACTCTCTGCCTCCCTCACTACCCTCCTACAATTCTGCCTTAGATTATTTTCTTCCCTGAGTTTTGTCCCATATTTTTCCCTCTCAGCAGATTCTCCTCTAACTGAGTCTCTTGACTACAGGATCTCCTCCACAACCCTCCCTATTCCCTCACTCTCAAATGCAGCTCAACATCCCTCCTCCACCCTGCTCTTCCTCCATCCCTGCCTTCCTGCAGAGTCCATCCCTTGGCCATCACAAGCCTACAGCTCTTGTCCCTCAGCCATCACCACTTGAGCTCTTACACAGTAGCAGGGATAGTACAGCCATCCTGCACTAGCTGGAGCCGGTAATCCTTCACTATCCGCCGTGGGATGGGTGTCTCACTTGTCCGCAGGCAGCAGTCAAGGACGTTGTTCCCACCACGCACTGGAGAAGGAACACACCATGCAGGCTGAGGTCAGTTGCACCTCTCCCAGCCTCCCTGCAGGGTGAAGGAGCTGTGGCAAACCAGGCAGGATGGGATGCCCTTGCATACCATCCTATCTGGGCACACAGGCACCAGCTTTATTGCTCTCATGCCCCAGTGCCAGGAGCCGTTTGCCTCCTTCCAACAGAAAGCAAAGGAGATGAGGAACAGCAGACATGCAGAAGACAACCCTCCTGTATGACTGGGTCCATTCTGTACCCCTCTCCTGCACACCCGCAAGCAAGGCAGGATGAGGGGGTCTTCACTTCAAGGTGCTGCAATATAGACACCTGTTCCTGAGGAGATGGGCATGACTTCAGATTTACTTACAGAAGCAACCATAGGTTTGGCAGCCACCCTATCACCAGCCCACCCTACACAGATCATTCCTGTGACAGCTAAGGGACACAGATCTCTGTGCTTGTTTGCAGGGAAGGGGATCTCAGTCATCCTCCCAGCGAATTCTGTATTCACTGCTAATGCCTGACAAGGCTGGTGATGCCCAGGGATGTCTATAATCCCTGGCAGCAAGGTGCAGTGCAACACCAAGAGGTGTCTGGACCTCCCATCTCCCCAGCACAGAATACAGTTTCTTGTGTCACCCACCCAGACAGCTGTGACCAGTGTAAACCCCGTGTCCAATGTCAGCAGCCCCCCAAAAATGAGCCCTGTCCTAACACATGCATTTCCTCCGGCTCCCAGCCCTGTCACTTTCCCCCAGGCTACCCCATGCCACAGAGTGACAAGGGATGCTCCCCTGTTGTACTGCAGAGAATGGGACCAAGGTGATCCCAGCCCAGTTGCGCCAGCTGGGCTAGGGCAATGGGAGGCAGAATTGCTCCATGGCCCTTCCCAAACACACCTTCATAGCCCCAGTGTCCTGCAGACTCCTGTCTGGACTTCAGGCAGGACAGCGTCCTTTTGGGATAGGTTACAGAGGATGCAGGAGGGCTACAACAGACCCCCAGCCATGGGGCCCTCTAATAGTCTAGTGGAAATCCAAAAGAGAGGAAGAAACTGAATTCACTCCCTTCTGTAGAAAAGGCAGCCTAAGAGGTTCCCTCTTACCATCCAGGATACATCCCAGCACCAGAAGACTGAGGCAGAGAAGATGCAGCCACTGCATTTTGATGCTGAGTCTGGCAGAGGATGGGCTGGAGGCGATGGAGCTTCTGGCAGAAGAGGTGAGCTGTGCACAGCTTCCCTGCACTCTGCTGCTCTCTCTCCCCAGTGCCTATATATCCTTCCAGCCCGGGACTTTCACTTTCTTTTGGAGAGGAGGGAAGCTGGGAAGTTGCAACAAGTCTTACCACAGGCTGGATTTTAATCTTTGAGAAGTTCCCGAATATCCCAGCTGCTTTCCCTGCAGCCAGATTCTCTGTGGTCCCAGAGCCAAACACTTTCCTGCCCTCTCCTCTGCCAGTGCTCAGGCCACAGGGATTGCTGGTCAGGATCAGGCAACCTCAGGATCCCTTTACCCTGTGAGAGCACCCCAAGGCCCTGGGATAGCACATGGGGTGTCTCACCCCATACATTTCCCAGTGTCTTATCTGAGACATCTCCGGGACTTTCACATGAGATATCATTTAGGCTGAACCCCCTGATGCTGGGATGCTAGAACTTGACTCAACCCTGCTTTGGGGGTAATATTGGTACTGGGATGATGTTTCTTTCCCCTTGAGCCCCCTTATTTTGGTTGCAGGAGCCTGGCTGACTCCCCCTGCCGCCCCAACTGCCCGACTGTG
>NW_008687541.1:8402-34553 GCF_000695815.1 Acanthisitta chloris | reverse complement strand
AATCCGATTTCCAGGTGTCACAGCAAATGGGCTCATGGCCAAAGACAGCTACAGAGCTTCCCGTAAACAGGTTTTCTCAGTGCACAAGCAGAAATCCCCTACAGAGGCTGTGTGCATGGTACAGTGTGCCAGCAGCTCACCCACCATGTGGGCACTGTCAAGAGTGAAGACCAGGGCTCCCATTTTGAATCTTCACAGGTGCACAGGGATGAGGATTGTTCCTCCTTGGAATGGTGACTCACCACTGTTCCAGTGCCACCTGCACTGATGTCCCTTAAGTTAGGCTACTTCAGCCCTGATATGTACCATGTGGGAAGTTGAGAGCACTGAGGTTTTGCAGCCCAGGGAAGGAATGATGAAGGAGATCTCAGCATTGTTAGCAGCTGCCTTCTAGGGGTTTGGAGAGATTGCAGAGCCATGGTCTTCTTTGAGGGATCCAGGGTCAGGACAAGATGCAAAGGCACCAGTTGCACTCAGATAAATTCCCATTTACAGTAGGAAAAATATTTCCCAACGGGGCAACAAATCCTGGAGCAGAGTCTCCATGCCTCCACGTTCTCCCTTGCTCAAGGCTTGGCCTGTCCCTTGCACTTTGGTGGAGATCACTGTACAGGCCCCTTCCATGTGGACAAATACCTACCTGGATACAAGACACAGAGATGGGACACAGGAACCTCAGTGTGCCCCTCTGCTCCTCTCAGCAGTAGGAGATATCCAGCTCTGCTCCTTCCCCACTCCATGGAAAGAAGCAAGAGGAGACTCCAGCCATGCCACCGGACAAAGTGCTACATCCCTGCACTTGCACTGACACCACCTCATGTATGGGGTGCTCTCCTCCATCAGATGAGCATTGCCTCTGGCCCCTCCTGTGCCCCAGCAAGTCAGCACTGCAGCAAAGGGATTAGGTATGGGCTAGTGGCCAGGATGAGTAGCACCAACAGGATGTGTCATTTAACTTCAGTCAGCATCTGCCTTCTCCTAACACTCACAAGCCAGTAGAGGGGGAATTTAGGTAGTAGAGGATTAGCGTCACTCATCAGCTCCAGCCTCCCTGCAGGTCTGGGGATGCAGGCTGGCTCTGGGACCTGGGATCCACTTAATTTCCCAGGAACACTGTGAAAGAGATACAACAGCAGGGAGGATGAGAGCTCCTAGTTGCTGGTGGCCACACCTCTAGGAGCAACTGTTCCTAACCCAGCGCCAGCTCCTCACTGGGGGTTGGTCTGAGAGTATGGAGCTCCCTGCAAAGAGGGAGTCCCACTAGTGGAGCCCTGACCCGCTGGCAAGGAGTGCTGGGGGCCTGACATCAATCCTCTCCTCCTTGCACATTTGGTGGGCTTGGCAGATCCTGGAGCATGCCCAAGGGCTGTCAAGGGGCACTAGGGATCCAGTGCTGTGGGACTCCCCTCTAGGCACTGCTGGATCCTGATCCTCATGGCAAGCAGAAGGGTGCCCAGCCACTTTCTTGACCCAAGGGGCTCCAATCTGCTGCTGGTTTCCAATGGCTGTACATCAAAAGGAGCATGTTGTATTAGGAATATATCCTTCTGTGGGTAAACCTCTTAACCACCTCCGGCTGCAGAGGACCCCTTGCCCTCGAGCCACCCACAGCCTCTGCCAACACATGGGCAAGAAAGCAAGGGTCTGTCACCTCCTGGCAACTGTCTGAGAGCTAAGTGGGTGAAAGCACAGCTGCTCCAGATGCCTCTGCTTCCCACAGGGAGCACCAGAGAGTGAGGAAAGGGGCTTTCCATGCACATTGTGAAAGGGGAATGCGTCGGGTTTCCCCCCTCTACCGGGGTCAGTGGAATTTCTAAGAAGAGAATGATCACCCCTGAAGCACATCCCTGTGGCATGCAGGGAGGTCACCCCGTGCCCCATATAGTGATGAGCCTCGGGGATCAGAAGAGACAATGCAGAAGGGGAAGAGCAGATGTTTTGGGGTCCAGGGTCCCCACAGGCACACATGGGCAGGGGATTTGGTGCAAGTTGGGATGAGGGAAGAGCATTGTGTGTGCTGACCCATTTAAGCTTCATCCAGAGCAATTAGGGAGCAGTGGAGCTCCAGCCCTGAGTATACTACAGGCAACATGAAGCATCCATGAGCACTTACCCTTGCAAAAAAACTCGATAATGCAGTTGTTAATTAAAGTGGAAACTTGCATTGGAGGGGATGTATGATCCCCATGTGAAATCCAACCATCAAATGTAAACAGACCATGTGAGTATCACCTCCATCCCTAGGCTCTCCTCAGAGAGCACCAGCCATGCCACTACACTTCTGGAAACCTGCCAGCCAGCTACAGGAACCCCCAAGGACAGCTGTTACCCAGGGTGTCTGGAGGTGGTCTGCTTTCCACCTCCGAGCTATGGAGCTGGAAAGGGCAAAGGGGGAATTTCAGTAAATTCCAGGCACAGCCAGTCCCTGGGGCAGGATCTGGCCTGGCTGCATTCACCTTATTGGGAAATACTGGGCAGGCATTGCAGCTTCTTCAATTTCCCTTGCAACACCCGGCTCGATGCTGCCTCACACATTGCTCCCACCACATTCCCAGTCCTGGTGCAGTGCAGGGACTGGGGACACAGCCAGCCTATGGGGCTTGAGGCTCCACTGGATCTCCTCTAGCTGAGTCAACCCAGTCAATCTGATTTAAATGGAATTAAGAGAGGAAAAAGGGCAAGTCATGCCTTTGCCCAGAGAGAGCAAAGGCAGTCCTGAGGATGTGGTGAAGAGAGATTCATAAGGTGCTAATTCCTGCTCTGCCCCTAACACTCATTGACTTCAGTGACATTGATGTTGAGGTCACCATGAGTGACAAGCAGTAAAGCCAAGACCCTTCAGCTGTGTCCTGCTTGACATCTCCTGGTGAGCACCCATCTCCCAGGGTCCCTCCAATGCATGTGCCCTTCAGCATCACCTTTGGACTGCACAGTTTCCCAGTTAGGTTCTTCCTGCAAATGTACTCAGGGATGCTGTGATCGCAATGAGATGGCAGTGGCCAGGTGGGATGCTTCCAGCCCTGTCTCCCTGCCATCATGCCCACCTGTCCTCTCTGCAACCTCTCCAGGGATTTCAGGAGGGGATGGCTAGGGAATAGCTTGAAGACCTGTACAAAAAGCAGCCCATCAGCAATTTCCATTCCATCTCCTGTGTGGCTAGGTAGAAAGGATGGCCAGCGTGGAAGCACAGCACACTCACCAGTTGACAGATCTACGAGCACAGGGGACAGAATAAAACCTTGGGGGCTGCTGTCCCTCACTGCTCTGTTGGCCCTTAGACTGAAATCTGGCAGAGGAGATTGTGGGGTTCTTGGTTTATTGCAGCTTTGGGGCATGGCTCATGTTGGGCCCACCACAGGACATCCCCAGAAAAGAGCAGATGCTGTTCCACAGCACCCTGGAGACCTGCAGCCCAGGTGCAGGACTGCAATGCCCAGCAGGATGGGAGGGAAGTGGAGGCACCTAGGGCTCCGGGAAAGTGGCAGGAGGACTGGCAGCATAAGACACCCCAAAGCCAAGGGCCTTCAGACAGCAAAACAGAGAATGGGAGATCGAAGGCACTTGGGAGCTACATGTAGGTAATGAAAGAGTTGAGAGGAGGCTCTGGGCTGTGCTTTCAAGGATGTGATGGGTGCCAAGAGATGAGCAGGACTGGGAAATATGTTGGGGCAGGAAGAGTGAGAGTCCCTGTTGCCCACCAGCCACTTTGGCGCCTCCTCTCTGCTCTCAAGGCCATGGCAGATCCCAGGAGGGCAGTGTTGGTGGAGAGACCATCAAAAACCACCTTGAAGCTTTGCTTGGAAACCGCAGCCCCTCTAGCACCCATGCAGTCCCAAAATCAGCTCTTAGCCTCGCAGGACTGCTGCAGCATAACCTGCTCCTGCTTCTGGAAAGGGTCATGGGATGGAGAGATGGAGCTGCTGTGCCTATCTCCAGGTAAGGCTTGCTGGAACTCAGCCCAGCATGGCAGTCCAGCACACTTCACTGCTGGCACAAGCCCGGATCACCGTCTGTGCTGGCTAATGACTTGAGCTAATCATTTGGCCTCCGTTCAAGACTTTCTTGGCTGCACTTTGTTTTCTGTCTCGCCTGGCTACTTTCTCCCATCACTGAAGCCTTTCTGCTCCAGGGTGGACGAGCCTTCCCACTTTTTTGCTCCGTCTGACATTGTTGCAACTTTGTTTACTTCCCTGCAGACTTATTCTATGACTAGGTGTCCACCCACTGCCACGGGGACATGCTGCATCAATACGGCCTTGTCTTTGCACATGGGGCAAAGCAGCAGTTTTGCCCTGCTCAGGGGTATAACTATGTGAATCCTTCTCTGTTGCTTCACTGCAGGATCTTCCTCACATCTCTTGTCCCAGCTAGGGTCTGTGGATTCAGCTCCTCCTTGGAGAAGGGATTTTGAGCCCTGCTAAGTGCTCCAGATCTCAGCTCATTGCCTTGCACAGGGAATCTCCTTGGAGGTGTTTCCCTGGTGCCATCTTCTCACTGTGGCAGCACTGTAGGCAGCATCTGCCTTATGAGCAAGAGGCTCCCGATAACCCTGCCACCTTAGTTTCCTTGAAAGCAGCTTTCTGCATTAAAGCTAGAAGGGGTGTGCAAACACTTGTGCATGTGCAGGCAGGGACACACATGGGGCTGTGCTTGCGCAGCCGCATCCCCACTCCTGTATGCATTCCTGAGCAGGTATCTGTGCCTGAGCATAGGACAAACTCCAGCACTCTTCCACAAACTCTGCTTTAAGGGTAAATTTTAGGGTAAATTATACCACCCCCATGGGTGTGTCTTTTTAATCAGTTTTAGCCTAATGTCCACCTAGCATTTACTGGGGAAAAAAACCCACAACCATGCGGAGATTACATCCTCGGCCACAGAAACACTAGAACACCTTTCACACACTGACTTGCTCCTGCCATCTGCTCGTGCTTAGCTGTTTGCGGTTGCAGACATATTCCACTGGACCTCCTTTCTCGGGATTTTTTGCAATTGTTTCACAATCCCCTGACACCGTGACTGGCACAAGGCATCCATCAGAAGCCGGGGCCAGCCTCACAGGGCTGGATGCAGTGCTTCCCCAGCAAACGCAGCCCTGCCTCCAGCCCTCCCACAGCATCCCTGTCTGGCTCCTCGGACATGGATGTCAGTTCCCAGGCTCCCTGCAAAGCCAAGGCCGGAACACAGACCCATTAATAACTTGGTTTATTGCTGTTTTCCCAAAGCAGACAGGAGCACAGGGCCCCTGCTTTGAACAAGCTGTGTGTGTCCCGGAAGGGTCAGAGCTGCAGGGACAGGTTTGGCCGTGAACAAAGATGCTGTGTAAAAACTGTGTTGTGCCCCATGTTTTCTGGCACCTCAGAACCCCTCAGTGGGGAGAGATGAGCAACCAGGATGTATTCACCTTGCTGGGCAACAGAGCTGCAAGAGAGGGAACTTTCATTGTCCCCCTCCCCTGTGCCAGCTCTCAGCCTGCTCACCCCAGGGATGCATTGCACAACGGAGCCAGGACTTAGGGGATGATGGTGTGTGGGGCAGGACAGCACCCCCCAGTGTAGCCCTTCCCACCCCACCAAATCCCATCACAACAGCCAGAAGAAGTGAGTTTGGTTCTAAAGAATACATTTTATTGCTGTGCATTCTGTCCAAAAGCTGGTTTGGCAGACAGCTGCGTGCTCCCACATGTAGGAGAAGGCAGCATGGAGACAATTCAGTGCCTATCCCGTACTCAGGGCCCCTATCTTGAACTTCACAGTTACTTTACACAGCTTTAAAATAATAGACCTAAATGCCTGCCTCCTAATAAAGCAATCAAGCCAGATAAACATGCTTGATAGAAACACTTAGCAACAAGCTTTACTCCAGCCAACACACAGCCCTTGCTGATACTGTTAAGCTTTGCAAATCCTATTATTGCATTTATATGACTTAATAGACCTTTACTGACCAAAGTCCATGTCTGGAGTCTCTGCAGCAGATAGTACTGTGGCTGTGGTACTACCCTTCAACTTGCTCCCTCTCAGCATACTAGGGTGGGGGGTTGCAAGCACAGGGAAATGCCATTTGCCCTCCAACCCTGTCTCAGCAGTCCATCCCCTTCTACTTACAGTCTCACCTTATGATGTCCTCTGGTTAGTTACTTCTCTTACTAAAGATTTGGGGTAGAGCTACTCTCAAATGGCTGCAGGGTGGCTGCAACAAATTTTGCAAAATTTTATATTCCCCCACCTTTACAGCCTCACATGCAGTTTTCACCATGTGGGCTTTTCAGTTTTGGTAAGAAAGTATACAAGAGTTTCTGGCTTCTCCCCTCCCCCCAAAACTAAGCATTTGGTTTAGTAATGTCTGATTCCCTGACACAAGCAAAACCAGGGGAGATAAAAGGGTAAAAGTCCACTAAAATGGACAATTTCTTCTGATTTCATTGCAATTTTGTAACCAGGGGAGATAAAAGGGTATGATTCCACTAAAATGGACAATTTGTTCTGATTTCATTGCAATTTTGTACCTAAAAAAAAGAAAATAAAAAACCAAAGGGACAAATTGGGAGTATCTTTCTTCAAACTACACTGCAACAGTGCACTATAAAAGCTGAAGAGAAAGACTAGAGCAGCTCAGACATACAGCCACACTGTCACCCCCTGAACTTTCCATCTCAGCTGCTACTGATTGCCCTGCAAGGAAGCACCCAGCAAGTGGCTTGAGCAGGACCATGGGACTTGGGACCTGCCTGACACCCCACAGCCCTGGAAGCTGAAAAGGAGCAAGCTAGTGAGAGGAAATAAGATAAAGCCATCATTTTTTTTTGGTAGAAAAAGAAGAGCAATCTCCCAGAAAAGCCAACCTGCTGCAAAAAGTGTACTCTATGAAGCACAAGTAGCCAGATGTAAAGCCTTTCAGGAAGTCTGAATGAAAGCACAGTTTTCAAATATAAATACAAATGTATAAAATCCCCCCAAAAAAGTGGTAGAAAAAGCTGCAACAGAAATCCCCTTCAGTGGGAAGGCTGTCCACTTCCCCTTTCAGGGTGTGGCTCAGCTACCACAGGAGTCCAGGTCCTCAGTGGTGTGGCCATGGGGCAAGCAAGGACCTGGATGTCTCCTTTGCTCAGAGCACCCAGCCAGAGCAGTGTGGGGTCTCTGTCAGGCACATCAGTGCTAAGGAGGTTGTGAGGCAGAGGGAAGCCCCCATGGCCAGCCCCATCCTTGCCCTGGGGCGAGTGTGTGGGTGAGTGGTCTGCAGATTCCATTGCCAGGCCGTGGGTCGGTCATCATTGGGAAGGCATCTGTCCTAGGGAAGGCAAGGAGGAGATGAT
Source organism: Acanthisitta chloris (assembly GCF_000695815.1). Lineage (NCBI taxonomy): Eukaryota > Metazoa > Chordata > Aves > Passeriformes > Acanthisittidae > Acanthisitta > Acanthisitta chloris. Next base: position 27,238 of record NW_008687541.1, on the reverse strand, counting down.
GAGATGGAGAGGGTCTCAGCCAGAGCACCCGTCCCTGCTGGGGCCATTTACTTGTGTGACATGCCTTGCCCATCTCCAAGCATTGCCTTGTCCCAGCACCTCCAGAAACAAATCTGATTTCAAGGCAAGCACAGACCAGGAGGGAGCCATGCCCTTAGTGCCTCCATGCTATAGCCATGGATCTGACAACTCTCGGACTTGGCACCAAGAGATAAACTTTCTCCCATGTAGAAGAATCTGGAATGAGGTGCAGCACCCTCACCCCATCACACTGCAGCTGCCTGTCCTCCATCACCTACCTCTTCAGGTCTGACTTAGACCTGCTGCTGCTCCTGCTGCTTGAGTCTGCCCCTGTCCTTGGCCTTCTTGTTCAGGAAATGCACCAGCTTCCGGACAGCAGGGTTGTCGGGAGAGGCGCAGATTTTCCTGTTCTTTTTGGTGGTGAACCTGGGGGTGCAGCAGAAAGGTTTGCTGGGGGGTGAGCAGCAGGAGGACATGGAGCAGGAGGGTTTGTCAGGACCCAGCTGCTCATGGTGGTCCTGACTGCTACAGTGTACTCACACTATAGCATTCAGCAAACATCCCGTCTCAGGTCCCTGGCGGCTGTAGGATACCACCACTCTACTGGGGATGGGTTTCTGGCTGTGCTTCAGGCAGCAGTCCGAGGCCGAGCTTCCAATGCCTGTGAGCAAGGAGGGGATGTGGGATTTTGGAACCTCAAAGAATCAGGACACCTTCAGCACAGCACAGCCAGCTGACAACACAGGGCTGTCTCGGTGTCACTTGTGGGAGAGGCTCTGGGCAGCATATGAGAATAGGAGGTCTCAACTGCAGTGCACAGTTACAGGTCAGACCCTGCCCCAGGAATAGGAGATACCATATCGGAAGGTGGTAGAGGGGAAACTGAGGCAGATATGAGCTACTTGAAAAGATACCAAATCTCATTCTCATGTCTGCATTTTTCAGCTTTGGGTGCTGCTTCCACACCAGCCACATGTACCCACACACTCTCCCAAGATGAGCAAGCACTGCAAGCCAATGCCACAGGCACACACATACACACTCTGCTACCCCTACAAACACCTCTACACACAACTGCAAACTCCACACCCAAATGCATTGCAAACGTGCCCCACACCATCCAGCACCCTGCTCAGATCTCACCAAGCACCCACACCCCCTGCACCATCATACCAGGAGTAGGCAGTAGGAGGGCTGTGCAACCCTCACCTTGAGACTGGATGATGAGGAGGGTGGCCCAGCCAGCAGCAAAAGTGGCAGGAGGAGACGCAGAGCCATGGTGGTGCCACGAGTGCTGAGCAGGGCAAGGCTGTGGAGTAGGACTTGCACTGCTGTCTCCTGCTGAGCCTGCTCCTATTTATCTCTGACTATTTTGCTTTCATTTTCGTCCAGCCTGGCAGGCAGCCCGCCAGCCGGCCAGGGACTGGATGATGGAGAAGTAGGGGGTGGGGGATTCCTGAAAGAAGTGAGCCCCCCTTTACAGACACGTCCTGTCTTGTTCCCAGCTGCCTATCACAGTGTGAGGTGCCAGGTGGGGGACATACTGGAGACATAGCTCCCATCACATCTAGATGAGTTTGTGGGCTCCAGTTTCCTACCCAGTCTCATAACCTGTTGCTACCTGCTCTTGGAGGGTCAGGTGTCGCTGCCTGCCTGATTATTCCCAGGACAGGGACCATGGCTCATTGCCAAACCATTAAAGAAACCAAGGAGGCAATCTGTTTTGCTCCTCTACCTCATGCTTTGCTTTCAAGCCAAACCACACACACAAATAGGTAAGAAGGGACTCAGGGTGATCGTACATCCCAGACCCCTGAGCCCCCATCCCCATCCAGCTCTCTCAAGGACCTCCCCAAACAGCTGAACACATCTGTAAGGCTGAGGTGAGCAAGGGCCAGACTGCAATGGGGCTGGAGGAAATATCACCCCCCACCATACTTTGCTGGTGACACCAAATTGTGGGGAGCTGAGAATGAGTGGGAATCTCAGCCAGCTGGAGGAATGAGCTGATGAGAACCTCCTGAGGTGTAACACAGACAAGATATGAAGTTCCACAGACAGAATGACATGACCCTGTGAGGCTGCATAGGTTGGAAATAGCTGGTCTGGTGGGGGCTATGTAGAAGTGGGCCCCTATGTACAACTGGAGAGCTGAACAGGATCCTGCAGGGATTCCCTGTGATGGCAAAGACCACACAAAAAGACAACCATGTGGCTGGAGCAAGCCCTGAGCAACCCAGTGTGACACCAGTCCTACAGTGGGGAAAAGACAGACACCTCCATGCTTTCAGATGACAGCCAGAGCATGGTCTGCAAGAGACCAGGGTGAAGGTTTCACAAGCATTTTGGGTAACCTGTTCCTGTGGTTGTAATGCTCTGAAGTCGAAAACATTTTCCTTACCATTAAATTGGCTTTTCCTTTGATGATTCCGATGCCATTGCCATTCACCTTTGAGAAGAGCTAGGACCTGGCATCACTCCAGCCCCTCGAGCAACCTCCACCAGCAAGAATCCCCCTTTGCCATCCCATTCCCACCTTCACCACCCACAGCTAAAAGCCCCTCTTCATCCGCCATGGCATCCAGCTCCTTGGCCAGCTCCTGTCCCTTGTGCCAGCTGTGTCCTGGCGGTCCTTCCCAGGCTCCACTGCATGTGAGCTGGGTTACAACGCCAGGACTTTCCACTGGTACCTGATAATGACCCTCATAAACAGTCATCAAGGGCAATGAATAACCCAGGGAGACCAAAGTCCTGCTGTAGAAAGCAGCTGTGATAAGATGCCCACACTCTTGCCCCTCTCAGAAGGGCGGGGGCAATGCTGGAGTCATAGCAGGGGGGCTCACCAACAATGGCCCTGAAGCCCTCTCTTGGGCAAGGACACCAGCAAGCTTCCTTTCTCCAGAAGAAGTTGGCAGAGTATCAGATCCAGGGCTGCATTCCTGGGGCTCTCTCCACCATTCATGCAGGAGAGAAAGGGTGCTACCATTCTCGGGGGTACCCAAGCGCCCAGGAACCAGATAGGTGGAAGCACCTCCCCACAGATTGTGCAGCACAAAGGTTGGTGTGGACTTGGGCAGCAGACTCTGGGGCATACAGCAGGCATTGGACATGGGCAGCAGCAGGTTGTCTATGGGAGCATCTCCCCAGGGTGCCTGGCAGCACAAGGAATGGGTCCCTGGAGGCATCCTCTGTGCTATCACACATCCCTCCAACCCCAAAGCACTGGTGGCATCAGGACAGGACAGGAAAAGGAGAGCCATGCTGGTACTTACTGCTTTTCCAGCCCTTACTTGTGCAACTTCTCCAGAGAGCACTGCCCAGGTGCTGAGCACCTGGATGAACCTCCAGCCTTGGCACAGATAGAAGACTGTCCCTGTGCTGGAGAAGCTGGGGAAGCTCTGATCCTGTAGCCATCCACCCTGATCACATCTGTCCCACAGCCTATGTGGTATCAAGACAAATGATGTGGAGGGAGTGAGAACATGTCACAGGTTTCTCCCTGGCACAGACCAGTTCACCCCAGGACTCTCTCTGCTCCCAGAGGAGCCCAGGAGCACTCTGTGGTCCCAGCATAGAGCTCAGGTCTCTCTCTTGCCCAGTCCATGTTCCAGCCACAGCAGCAGGCTGCTGGAAAGTCCCTGGCTCTCTGAGTGTTTTCAAGATACTGCAGCAGCATCCTCTGGCCGCAGGCCAGCTCTAAGCATGGTTTGAGCTGCTGAGTAGGGTCAGGGCATGTGTTTCCCTTCACAAGCATCAGCCTTTGGCAATTCTCTGCACCTCAAAGTAAGAGTCTGGATGAACAGACTCCTCCTCCAGTCCTTCCAGGGAAGGTGTGTTGGAGAGGACCCAGGAGGGGAAGGGGTATTTGGCCATTGCACTCATCCGGATGCCTGAGCAGCAGGGCCCCATGGAAACCAGCCTGGGTGTCCATGCCCCATGTCCCCTTATGCCTCCCTTCCCTCAGACCATCCCCCTTCACTCCTTCCGCTCCATGTGCCTTGTTCTGTCACCTGTCTCCCCACACAGGGAGAAAGAAGGGACCTTCTGGCAATGACAGAAGGGTGAGCATCCCTGCTTTGCAAAGAGGTTGCAAGACAGACCAAACTGCTGGGATATAGAGGAGCTGTCAGGGTGGGGGTGGAGGCAAGGCTTTTTGGGGCTCTTGACTACCATCAACCTCCAGGAGCTGCTCTGGCCAGGTACAATTTCTTGCATGCACCCACAAAACTCATTTCTCACCAGTTTGGGCTCCTGCTGGGCCCCAAAAAAAGCCACCAGCATTTTCCCATAGCTCAGAGGTGCAGGATGGAGGCAGACACAGGGAGGGGGATCTGACCAGGCAGGGTGTTCCTCTGAGGTGTCCCAGCTGCAGAGAACCCCTTTCTGGCCCCAAGGTATGTGTCAGACACTGTACAGAGCCATTGCAACAGGGCTTTGTACAATAGTGCCTCAAGCTACTCCCATGCTCAAGCAGCCCAAACCCAGCACTGTGCACCCCTGTGATAAAGGGACCCCCACACTGCATGAAGAGGGCAAGGCGTCCTAGGCAGAGAACGTGGTGTACAGACACAGAGTGCATGTAAACAGTGGGACCACAGCAGAGGTCATCGAACCGCCTTGCTTGTGAGCCCTTCCCAGGCAGTGAAACCATCACGGCAGCTTGTAAGCGCTTGCTCAAACCTCCATCGTTTGGAGGCGCTTCCCACGTTTGCATGCTGCACCTGAGCACCAGAGCTCCAGAGCCTGGAGTTCATCTGTGGATTACTCCTCTGACATCTAGTATCACAGTTTTCTAGCATCACAGTTTCCTAGCATCCCACCCCACAATGCCAGGAGATCCTCTCTCCCGAGCGCTCTTCTCTCCGCTCCCCCGGCCCTGTGCTGCCTGTCAGCCTGCAGAAGCCCCCGGCTCCGTGCCACTTAACCAGAGATCAGGGTCTGCTCCTCAGGCAGCTTGGGGCTGTGAGTAGAGGCTCCTTGAACTGAAGACATAAAGGGGAGCCAACCAGGGGGACTGGGAATTTCCAAATTCTTCTGGATGCTGCCTCCAAGTTAATGTCACTGCTAACAGGAACAGGGTCGCACGGCTCAGCTCAACCCGCTGACCAGCAAATTCCTTCCTGCAGAGCCTCTGATTCCCAGGACTCAGTGCAGAGGTAGTTTGCAAAGCCCAGCATGGAAAATCCCCGTGGCTGGGAAGGGGAGCGGGGCTGCCTGCCAGGCACACCGTATAGAAATGTCATATAGCTACGCTGTCCATGGGACGCGGGAAAGAATTGCTGGAAGTCGGCGGCACACGAGCCGGGCAGGCTGCCTGCTGGCTGCTGCACTGTCCCTGGTGTTCGGCGAGGCTGATGGGAAGAGCAGGATGAGCACAACATGCTGGGAAGGGCGAGGAAGCAGCTCCCTGGGAATGCGCGGGTGCTGAAGCCGGCTAGACTTGGAGAGTAGTCAGTCAAGAGAAGTTTGCCGCACACACACTCTGCCTTGCCCCAGGTGGAAATCTCGTTTCCCAAATGTGTGCGTGTGGGTCCAAGGAGTTAACCCTTTGGTTGCTAGCATGCCAGCAGAATGACTCAGGTTTGGGGCAGGACACTGCTGGAAAATGTTCAGGGACTTAGTGATTGGGCTGAGAGGGACCTCAGTGAGTCCTGCACCCTGGAACAATGTCCTTTTCCTACAGCATCCTCTGCTTGATGTATGGTGTTGCCCATAGCGCTTACTCAGACCCAAAATAAAAGGACTGAGCGGGATCTGTGTTTTTTCTCCTCATGGAATGTACGTGGCCAGCACTGCTCAACTCTCAGCCCTCCAGATTCAGGCATTACCCAACACATGGGATCCTTTGGACTTGGGCTGTTGTGAGTGTACACATTTGTCACTACATTACCAGAAAATATAGGGATGATAACTCAGACCCTGTCCCTCTGTGACATAGCAAAGTCCTCCATTGGGTGGCCAAGGATCATGGTAGAAAGGGGACATGGCAAGGCTCTCCTGCCCTTGGCAGATAGCGGGAGATGCCATAAGGAGCAGCAGTTAAACAGTTTTTTGCACAGCCCTCCAAAAACTGCCCCTCTCAGCTAGTCCTCAGTCCTTCCATCGACCACAGGCCCAACCTTCCCTTTTCCATGGAGAAGCACATCAATACTCCATCCAGAAATCCCACAGGTCCTTGTACGACAACATAAAACTCCGTGGAAACTGCTGGCGCCAACTCAGACTTCACTGAAAGTGGAGATGTAACAAGTCATAAATCCTCTTGCAACAAAGTGAGCAGCAGCCCCCAAAGCACAGCATGGTGTGCATGCCAGCGAAGCCAGAGCTCTGGGTGGTGGGAGAAGGGTGGGCTGGCCAGGCACTGTCCAGGATGGGATGCGCACACACATAGACTTCGTGCGAGGGCATCGTTCTGCTGTGTGAATTGAGAGAGACTTGTGAATCTGCTGGGAAAAGAGCTGGATGAGTGTTGTTGGAGAGGAAACTGCTCCTTCTCTATCTTGGGACGTTAGACTTTGTACTTGACATCAGGCAGGGCCCTGCTGCAGACACCCGGCAGCCCACTCCGCTCCACACTTCTGGCACAAGCTCAGCTTCACGGGATGCAGAGCCCAATCCAGTCTCCAGAGCAAAGAGTGGCTGACACATGCAGCGAGTTCAGCAGAGGGAGGAAGGGGGATGGTGGTGTATAGAGATGGAGAAATTAAAGACAGCCAAAGGGAAATTAAGCAAAACATCAAGCAGGCTCTGGAGAGTATGCAGAAGACATGAGTGCAAGACATAAACTAGAAACCAGATATGCTTCAGCCAAGACTGGAAAACACCAGAGAAGGACTCTTCTCCTCATGGTGGCTCAGGCAGCCACACCAACCAGGGAAGCAGCCGCCAAATGTCCAGGCAGTGGTAGAAAAGACAGAAGGCAGAGAGAAAGCAAAGAGAAAGGAGATGAAGTCCCACGGGGTTAGGAAGGCACCTACACCAGAGACCTACCACACTGCCTGCCATCTTCATGGGCCACGAGCATCTAGACTTGGCATCAGAAAGCACAGTGCAAGGAGGGCACATGAGTAGCAGTTGGCCAAACTACTCGCAGCAGCCTGCATGGAAAGGAAACAGCTGCTGAAAGAGACAGAAGAAGCTTGGGGAGCTCTGGGAGCTCGGCTACACAGTGGACAGTTCTCATCCTGGATATAGTTAAAAGGCAGGAAGTTATGTACTCCAAATCTAACTATAGCTGGCCATTAACAGTGTTTCAGAGCAGCAAGGCAGAGCAGCAGAGCTGTCAAACCCCACAGTAGCTGACTCCACAAGAAGGCCAGCACTTGAAGACATGAGGAGTGACCTGAGGCTCATTTTGGCACCAGGCAAACAGAATTAATGCCAGGAGAACACCCTGCATCACCAAGGAGGCCTGTGCAATGCAGAGCACCCTCCTCCCAGGCACAGAGCAGGGACTGACCTGGACCCACCAAGGACCTGCAGAGTCAAGACTGGCCATTTGAGCTGGCCATCAAATGGGTGTGTCCAAGGGGATGCAAGAGGCATATGGAGGGAAACACCATTTGGAGCTGAGACACTGTTGGAGATGCCACAGCCAGACAGCCAGGATCTGAGGTCTGTGGCTCAGCAGATGGCTGCAGTCAATGTGCAATGAGCTGGGAGCAGTGCAAGGGGCTGGAAATTCCCTTTGGGGCTGGGGATCAGGTGAGTGACTGTTTATAAGGGAATAGCTGGAGGGCCAGAAGCTGGGATACCTCCTGGCTGTATCCGCCTGCCAAGGCCCCACAGACCCTGGAATGGCAGCTCCAGAAAAGTCACCCAGACAGTTTGAAAGACTCTCTTTGAGGGTGTCTGGCTCAGGCATCAGGTGGAAGAGGAAACTTACCATCATATCACCAATGTGTTGCATTCCAGCACCTTGGCAGCAGAGCAGTCCATGCATGCTGCAGATATCTGGATAACTTAGGGCTGCCAAAATGAAACTAAGCATAGCCCCTGTCCCATATTCTCCAGAAGTGGCTGACTGTGGTCACAGTCACAATGGGGAAGAATACCACCCCAAGAATACTGCGAGGGCTGCAGCCCCAATGTCCATCTGTGTGGGACTCTGTCCCAAGGCTTAAGGTCCCTATGACAGTTCCCAGCATTGCAAACCCTGCAAGGCAAGGTTGTAGAGGCAAGAGAAAGGTTTGTGAGACCAGTTGGTACGGTTGGCATTACACAACAGGCAGGGTGAACATCCTCAGGACATGTTACCCAGGGAAGCTGTGGAACACTTCCCATCCCTGGAAATGTTCAAGGCCAGGCTGTATGGGACTTTGAGCAACCTGTTCTAGTGGAAGGTGTTCCTGTTCGTGGCAAGAGAATTGGAATTACATGATCTCTAAGGTCCCTTCCAATACAAATCATTCTGTGATTGCATGATTCTGTGCTGCTGTCTCCATTGCCTTCAGCTACCTCCTACTGGACAGCAGATCCCTTAGGTCAATACCACAGCCTCTGAAGTCCCTTAGGACACAACTCTGGCAGATGTGGTCTATCCCATGCCCTTTGGGTTCCTCTCTCCACTCAGAAAGGAGATGAGGCCAGATCCAAATCTTACCATGGGTTTCCAGATACCAATAATATTCTGCATGATCCCATCTCTTCCCACCCTTAGGCTTGATGCTGAATTGGGGAGGACATGTCCTACCATCAATTCACAGCAGTGGCCTCACCCTCTCATCATAGCTCTGGGTTAGCACAGCCTTAACTTGAAAATAGGCTGATGTGCTGTTGTGGGTTAACTCCAGTAAGCAGCTAAACCTACAACTCATTCGCTTCTCTTTAAGTGGGATGGGGGAGAGAATCAGAAAGGTAAAAGTCAGAAAACTCATGGCTTGAGGTAAAAGAAAATTTGATAGATAAAGCTCAAGCTGCATGCACAAGAAAAGCAATATGAGGAATTAATTCCCTACTTGCCATCAGGATGCAGGTGTGTACCACTTCCAGTAGAGCCTTCATCACGCTGATGAAGTAAGTGCCTTCATCACATGTAGTGGCTACTTGAGAAGACAAATGCTGTAACTCCAAATATCCCCCCTTCCTCCATCTTTCCCCAGCTTCTATTGCTGAGCACAACACTGTAGGTATGGGATATCCCTTTGGTCTGTTGGGGTCAGCTGTCCCAGCTGTGTCACCTCCCAACTTCTCGTGCATCCCCAACTTACAAAACATGCATTGAAACCATGCAAAGAGTGCTCAGCAATAACAAAAACATCCCTATGTTATCAATGTGGGTTTGGTCACAAATGTAAAACACAGCACCATGCGAGCTACTATGAAGAAAATTAACTCTCCCAGACAAAACCAGTACATTCTCCATCCCTTGTCTGACACCATTTACGTCGTGGTCGGGTCTATCATCTCCACAATAACTCTCTCCTCCCCCCCTTTTCCATCTTTTGATTTATAAACAGGTGTCAGTCCCTCAGTCTATTGGCCATCCCTGTAAAGTGTCCACAAAATGTCCATTGAGTTCATTTAGTTCATGACTTTGTGCTCCATCTGTTATGGTGGTCACTGGGACAGGAGAGGTGGCGTGTAGCGTGGAGTTACTGGGCACCTAAGCCAGCTCAGATCAGGTCACTACTGCACTTGCACTGCTTCTTGTAAGGCTCATCTTCCACTGTTTTGGGTGGTTCCTGATACAGTAATTCCTGTGACATGCAACTCAAATCCCAGGTTATCACAATGTAAAGGTTTATACATGACAATCTCCACCTCTGGTCTCTCAGGGTTTAACACTGCGATGAACTCTTCCCCTTGCCCCTTCTCCACTGTAGAATGTGGCCCATCCATTCTGCTGTGGCATGGACATACTCATGGTCCCAGACACTTTGAGGTGTTTCAGCATGGCTTTATCCATGGCCAGATGCTTCACTGAGTACCTGCTACAACATGGACATATCCATGGCCACAGACACCTTGGGGTGCACCACATCCATACTCCAGGGCTTCATCCACAGGTCATAGTTCTTTTGACTTGAGTTCACACTGGAGTTCCAGCCTTCCTAGTACAGCAGCACAGGAACAGCAGCTATGCCCTGGCCATCTGCCAGACAGCACAGATCACCACGAATGTTATCAGAGTCTTCCCAGGCAAGGCAGAGGAAGGTGATAAGCAGAACAGTACTACAGCAAGCAGTGAAAGTGAAAAGCAGCCACTAATAGGCACTATACTCCAATACACAATCAGGCCCCTATGGCAAACACAGGACCCTGTCTGCTAGTAGCTAAACAGCAACAATAGATGTAAATTCAGTCTAGCACACTCCCGTCAAATTGTCTTGAGCCCTTTGAGCAAAAGACTGGTAGCCAAAGAGGACTATATTCCATCCAAAACCAGTATATCTGCCATGCTGACTGGTTAGTGCTTCACCAGCTCATTCTGACTCTATCCATGATGCTGTGGAAGCCTCAGTGGGATCAATGTAAGCATAAACTACAGGAGCCAACCTCCTTCTGCTACTGAGGCCAAAATACAATAGTCAGGGAGATTTAATTTGATAGACATGAAGGAGGGAAGTAATGGTTATGTTCAACCTGTCCAACCACAGGCCAGGAGCTATCATTAACATGATCAGTCAGCTCCATTCTTCTTCTGTAAGTATAACACAGTCCGGCAGTCCATCAGTATGTTCACTATCAATAATTTCAGCAGCCAAAATAACATGTACTTACAGAATGTGTGTCTGCCACAAGCACCAGGGAAATCACAAACAGGGCACTGGAGCTCAGGAACCCTTGTGCACATATTCATCAGGAGCTACTGCTAATATTATCCAGTTTTGGTGTCAGACTTTCATGCAAAAGAAGGGATAAGCTTTTGAAAAAGTGATGAAGAGGGACATACCTGAAGGACAGAATGCCATGCAGAGAGACCTGGACAAGCTTAAATAGTGGGCCCATGGGAATCTCATGAGGTTCAACAAGACCAAGTGCAATGTGCTGCACCTGGATGGGGGCAAACCCCAGTATCAACACAGGCAGGAGGATGAACAGATTGAGGGCAGCCCTGCCAAGAAGGACTTGGAGCTGCTGGTCAGTGAGAGGCTGTACGTGAGCTGGCAATGTGTGCTTGTAGTCCAGAAAGCCAGCTGTGTCCTGGGCTGCATCTAAAGCAGCATGGCCAGCAGATCAAGGGATGGGATTCTGTGTCTCTACTCTGCTCTTGTGAGACCCTGCCTGGGGTGCTGCATCCACCTCTGGAGTCCCCGGCACAGAAAGGACATCAACTTGTTGGAGCAAGTTCAGTGGAGGGCACAAAGATAATTACAGGGATGTACCACCTCTCCCATGAGGAAAGGCTGAGAGAATTGGGACTGTTCAGTCTGGAGAAGAGAAGGCTCCAAAGAATTATGGCCTTCCGGTGCCTGAAGGGAGCCTACAAGGAAGGCAGAGAGAGACTATTAACAAGAGCATGTAGCGACAGGACAAAGGGCAATGGCTTCCAAGCAAAAGAGAGTAGGTTTAGATTAGATATAAGGAAGAAATTCTTTACTGTGAGGGTGGTGGCACAGTGGAACAGAGCTACCCTGAGAAGCTGTGAGTGTTCCATCCCTGGAAGTGTTGTCAAGGCCAAGTTGGATGGGGTTCTGTGCAACCTGGTCTAATGGAAGATGTCCCTGCCCATGATGAGGAACTAGATGATCTTTAATGTCCCTTCCAACCCAAGCCATTTTATCATTCTATGATATGGTTCATATCCAAACAACTACCTCCCTTTATGGCACTGGGAAAGCTTTAATAGATATGTCTAATGGGGTAGGAGATTGGTGTGCATCCTTCACAGGCACTGAAACACATAGCATCCCACCAGATTTGTCCCATGACAGTATTCATTGAGCACATTTGCTGACTCAAAGCTGCAGAGCTAAGCCAGAGAGCAGTAAGCAGTTCTCCATCACTCTGGTAGGTCATGGCCAACAGTTCGTTCTCCACAGCAACTACAATAATAATCTCTCTCATGACTGCAACATCCAGCTTGCATGAGGAACACCGCACAGAAGACAAAACATCAGGTACAACCTCCACTCAATATATCACAATGAAATCCTACAATGGGCAAGAGGGACCCCCAGACTTCCCAGGGATGGAGAACTGGTGGCATTTGTGGAAACTACAGAAAATTTCCATAGCCCCAGACAGCTTCAGGCTCCTCAGGGTGTGCCATCAGGTCAGAGCTCAGGATGGTCCTTGCCCAAATGCCCATGATTCTCACTTCACAAGACCGAGTTGCCCTGGAAAAAGGATCTTAGCTGCAAAACAGTGAGGAAGCTGGCATCTCTTCTGGAGGAGAGCCCAAATCTTCCCTCTCTGAACTGGAAAGATGAAAAAGAAATCTGCTTTGGCCCATCTGGTACTTCCCACAGCCCAGAGTTTCTCTGTCCTGATGGACTGATGTGTCCTGTCTCCCTCCTTGTGATATGTCTCCAGAGCCTTGGCAGGCAGACACTGTCAGGAGGTCTCCCAGCTTCTGGCTCTGTGGTTGTTCCTTGCTGTAAACAGCCACCCGCGTGATCCCCAGCCCCAAAGGGAATTTCCAGCCCCTTGCACTGCTCCCAGCCCATTGCACTTTGCCTGCAGCCACCTGCCAAACTCCAGAGCTCAGATGCTGACCGGTCAGCTGCAGCATCTCCAGCAGAGTCCTGGCTTCAGTCAATGTTTTCCCTGTACTCTGGTGGGTGTCTCTTATCTTCTGACTCCCCTTAGAGGACAGTTCAGTGTGACACATGAGGCCCTTTCCTCTTCGTGGGCCCTTTCCTCTTCGTGGAGGGTGATGAAAATGACCAATCACCAGCAAGGTGGTCTTAACACAGCCAGGGCTGTTTTGTCATGTCCCCACTGGACAGAAGGACATCCCTGTGCGCTCCAAGCAGATCTCCATCTGGTGGCCCAGCTGATGGATGTCTTCGCACACACCCATGGGACCCTGCACTGTATGTGCTCTGAAGGTCCAACTCCCCATCTTAAACACAGAAGTCTCATTCCTGCCTCCCCCAATGGGTCCTGTCCAGATGGTTTGGCCACAGAGCAGACCCTGCATGTTCCAGAGGTCTGGAGGAGCTCAAGGCTGCCAAGATGAGATTCAGACCATATCATGCCCCATATATCCCAGAAGTAATGGGCTGTGATTGTAATCAGGAAGGGAATTTTGCACCCCCAGGAAGATCACAAGGGCCATGGCCCTAATTCCCATCTATGCAGGGCTCTGCTCCAGTGCCAAAGTTCTCTGTGAGAGTTGCCAGCATTGCAAAACAACAGCCTCACTGGAAGGAGAGCGGGAAGATGTACAAACTAGCAGCAGAGAACTGTGTGCCTTTACAGTGTCGAAAGCTCTGGAGATCTTCCTGGAGTCTCTGAATGCACCTTGTGGTCACACCTCTGGGAGAAGGACTACTAGGGGTCTGCAGGCCCAGAGCCCACAAGCTATATGTCAGCTCCCCAGGGAAAGGATGTTTGCACTAATTCTGGAAAACCAAAGTGTCTTCCCTCCTCGCCACACAATGCAGCATCCCCTCATAATCTAACAGCCAAAGCTTTGTGGCCAGAGATGGAAACTCAGCGTTGGAGCTAAAATCCAGATCAGAAGAGGTGAGGAGCAGGGCTCAGAGCATGTCCTGCTCTCCAGGTGGGCATGGACAGAGGGCATGGTTACATGTGAGGATGGCAGTGCTGCGGGGTCCAGAGCTGCAGATAAAGGGCTTCAGACCCCACCCCGTCTATTCATCTCATGCCTCCAGTATCACGGAAGGGGCACTACGTGCTTTTTTTGACGAAGCAAGATTTCCATTGAAGTACCATCTGTATTTTCTCTTCCAAATAGTAGGATTCTGCCAGCCTCACATCTCCCCTTGCCAGAGGGCTGACAGTACTCAGGAGCAGGGAATAAGGGCACAAGCCTCAGCACAGCCCCACCACAGTCTGGCAGGTTGCCCTGAACCTACCTGGGGTGCAAGACCTCCCCATCTGCAATGGCCCTGCTCCATGTGTCCCCATTGGCTGACTCACCCTGTGCCAGGGCAGCACCAGCACACATAAAGATTGGTCTAAGCGTTTTAGAGAGAGGGTTTGGAGCACGAACGCAAAGGCCTAGTCACACGGTTGCAACTGAAAGCACACAAAACACTTTGCTCTCCAAAAAGGGAGGCTGGAAGAGAGGATCAGCCAGTCTCACACCTCTGCATAGCACCAACTTGTCATGCAAGTAGCCTCTGTTCAGGGGATCCCCACCCTCTGCTATCAGCCCTATCACACTAACCCCCTTTCTGCCCAGCCTCTCGTTAAGTGCCTTTTTACCTCCTGTCCTCATGATGTTCACCTCTCTGCTGGGATAATAAATCTTTCTGGAATCTGTTGACATTTGCAATTGCTCATGTATCACAGGTAATTAAAAGTTTTAGGATCTCACTGGGCTAAAGAGCCTGAGCAGAGCATCCAGCCAAGATCACACACAGACACTTTGGCTAGAGCACTGCAAATATAAGAGTAATGATCCAAATATCCAAGCAGCTCTTGGAGGTCAACTCGTTCTCCCTTCCCACTTAATGCTATCTGCCTTGGGATCGCCTGGGTCACACACAAACATCCAGAAAAAAATCCCGTCTTATTTAAAAACTTTCAATTTCCAGAGACATTCTCCAGCTTGAGGAAGCGCTAGGGGCTATGTGTCTCCCCAGACATGCACATCATCTTCCTAGTCAACCCTGTACCCCTGTCAAATACTGACATAACGTTTTCTTCTAAATCTTCTGGAAATCCCCAGTGTCCCAACACTTGGCCAGTGCCTGTGCTCATCACACTTTGTTGGAACTAGCATTTTATATATGCTTAAGTGAGTGATGCAGGACATTAGAAGAGTTTTTCTGGGGTGGTTGTGGCCTGTCTGACCGTGTACCCTCAAATCTCTCTTTGAGGAGCTCCCTGAAACAGTGTGCTGGGTTCACTCACCCCCACCACAGTTCCTGGACTGTTAGACACCACAGGGTACTGGCCTCAAGCTGTCCAAGAAGAGATGCGTGCAGAGAGCTGCAGCTGGTGGACATGCAGCCCAGGCCCACACTGAGCCCACCAGGAAATCAGCAGCATCCCTCGTGGGTCTCCATGCAGGCAGAAACATTTCCCCACCTCAGAGCAATCACACAGTTATTTGTGGTCTGCACCATACAGGGCTAAGGCTGGGCAACCCAGTGGTCTCCAGCCTTAAACACCAACCCATTTAAGCAGAAGCCCAGACAAACAGGAGCAAGGGGAGATATGGTACTCACACCACTTTCTGCCCTTACTTCACAGACAGGGCTCTCCTGCCCATCCAGGGCTGCCAGAGCATCTGCTGGGCAAACACACTACACACTTCTTTCTCCCACTCTGAGGATGCCCACATACAGATCTGTCCTTCCCGTCCCTTGTCACTAAACTCAACGCTGCAATTTCTGGGAAGCTTTGGATCTCACATATGTTTGTCCCACTTCCCTGGCTCGCCAGCTGCCCAGCTGTTCCTTTCCATTTGAGCTAATCACAGAGATTAAGGCAAAGACCCAGCCTGGAAGGTTTGCAAACAGCTCCAGCCTGTTTTCACAAGCAGCTTTTGCAGTCACACTCTGGCACAAAAGCACATGGGCTAATAAACCCCATGGCATCTGTGAAGGGAATTCCCAAGCAGGGCTCAGTGCTAGCTCAAGACAGGTTAGCCAGCCGCCAACCTAGAGACATTGCAAACCACATGGTCACCAGGCACACCTCCTTCAAAGGGGAAGCACAGGGAGACAGCAAGGATGGAGAAAAAGTGCCCAGAGCTGTCAGAAAGGAGTCACGTCCATCACATATCTCACCAGAAAGCCTGAGCCTCAGTGTCCTGTGTTCCCCCGGGGAATCTGTGCACTTGTCTCCTCCATCTTTCCCAGCAGATGAACACTAACACACTAACATGCTTACCTCTCAGGGGGGCACCCCACCATCCTGGCAGAGCACGGTGGAGCTGAGCAGCTAGCTCGGGGCAGAGCGGAGTCGTCATCCCAGTCCTCCCAGCCAGATTCCCCTGACCCTGTATTGCCCTGCACCTGCAGGTAGTAGCTGCTGCCTGGAGCTGTTCATTACTTGATCAACTTCAGATTTTGCAGCCTTCAAACCCTCGTTGTGGAGCAGACACTCCAAGCCAACTCAGCAGTGAAACCATCCTGCATCTGTCCAGCTGCTGAGGTTTCTGCAGCCTCCCACTGAGGAAACCTGTGTCCCTGTCAAAGTAAACAGGTTGTCTTCTCTCTACTAACAAGCTCAAGGGATCACTCCGGACTCCCAGCCCATCTGTAGCTCCATGTTTGCCACTGCATGAAGCAAGCAGCTTGCAGCTGGCCTCACTGTGACTGCATGGAGAAAGAAGGCGGTGAAGCCATCTGGGGGTCCTGATGGACTGCAGTGTATAATAAACAGTTAACAAACATGACTTTTGAGTCCTGAGGAATAGACGCAAGGGTGAGCTGGGGAGGAGAGTGAAGGCAAATGCTCGTGTAAGAGGGGCTTGTGGTTGAAATGTGATGTTTTCCCACAGCATGGTGAAGAAGGTCCCCCAGTATTGCTGATTTTGAGGTGAGGAAGACATTTCCTTGGGCAGTTCACCTGTAAAAGCATGACAGTGGGATAAAATGCACTAACTGCCCTGATGTCCACCTGCTTCTGAGACACAAGGGTAGCTGATGTACCAACACGAGGGAGGAGCAGAGCACACAACCCATTTCCTGTCACTGAAGAGACCCAAACAAGCCTATCCAGCTCCAGGGATGTCAAACATAGAGGGCTGTCCTTCTCTCCTTCCCCTGCCTGCCACCAGCCTCGTCACCTTACCCAGGGACAGAACAACACAAGGCTGGGATGGATTTACACTTGGCATTTGGCCTTGCTTGCAGCCACACCTGGACCTCCTCTGCCTGCCAGCAAGTGGTTCTGAAGGCAGGCTATGGGCAGTGCTTGCACTGCTGCCAAGCAGAAAGCTCAGGCTAAGCATGGCTGGATTTTGACAGAGCACAAGGTGAGCAGGGATCCAGATGACCCAGATGCAGGGAGCCCAACGAGTGTCCCATCTGTGGTGTCTCAGCTACAGAAGGTCCCATCCTCTTCTCGGCATGTCCGGCTGTTCCCACTGTGATGTCTTCCAGGCATGAGAGCCCAAAGCTTTTGCCGATAATACAAACACAACAACTTGGACCTAAAACCTGGTCAGTTCAACCAGGAACATAACTCAGATTTAGAGGGGAAATTTTTAGACAAACAGCTTAATTAATTAAACTGAGGAACACAATCAGAGGAAGAAACAGGAAAAGTACTTTATTTTTTCTCTTTTTTTTCATTATTTTTCCAAATAAACATGTTCCTGAAAGCCATGTGGGTGAAAGTTGAAAGGCATGGGTTTTCCAGCCAGAGAAGCTGCCAGAGGAGCACTGAGAACTCTGTGCTGACCTGGGAACACACAGAACTGATGAGTGCTTTCTCGGGGAGCAGTGAGGAGAGGCAACTGTTTCTCGTTAATTGAGAGGACAAAAGTGTCCCGGAGAATCACAGGGACATGACCAGATAAAGTAACTTTTTTGGTGACTAACTGTCCATAAATGAGGGGCAAGGGAGGTTAAAAGGAGCCAGCAGAGAGCACACAGACCCGATTTCTCAACTTTGTGACTTAAGTCACTGTGGCTCATGGGCAGAGAGAAACTGTGGTGGCCATTCCATTTGTCCCTTTCCCCACCTGTTGCTCCATAGCTGCAGCCCCCAGTCTCTCAGCACCTCAACCAGAAGATCAGGCATCACCTGTAGCTTCAGAAAAGTCTCTTTCATTGGCTCCTCCTGATTTATTTATGCAGTGGCTTGAGAGTGATTGTGTTGTCCTGAAACAATGCTTAGGCTGCAGCGGCACCACTGTAACATTACCACATGTACTCATAAATTGCCTGCATGCTCCCTCATAGGCTTTCAAGCCAGGACACCCAGGGCCAAGTGAAGTGTATGGGGATGAACAGGGTCAGGGACCATCCTTGAGGGATGGGGGAATGCAGTCACTTCATCCAGGGATGAGAGAGCTCAGACCTGGGCTCTCTCTGTCAGATGGCTGTGGTGTCTGGTGACATTGCTGTGCACACTTACTCACCTCATCCAGACTGGGCAGTTGTCTCATTAATCACCAATGGACATGAGTCCCACCAGGGGCTGAGACAGCCCATACAGATTCCTTCCCTGTGCACTCTACTGTTCCTGAATTTATAGCCTCTTTCCTCTGAAGTGTGGGTGTAACCTCATGCCCTGCTCCATTCCCAATGCAGATGTCAACTTCTTCCCTTAGAAGGCAGCTCTGGCTCCCATCACCCGAGTAGCTCAGCCCCCATCCCTAGGGCATGCCCCACACCACCCTCAGACGCTTGCCCCACAGCCCTCTGCATGAGGCCAAAGAATTTACAAAAGTTTTCCAAGCAGCTCCATTAATTTTCCCTCTCCAGACTCCTTTGGATCTGGTAGAAGTGCAAGTTGAGGTGAGTATGAATCCAGAAGGAAATGATGGAAATTGGCTTCATTCCTTATCCAGTTTGTCTGACTCCTCACACTGTTTGGTCCTGCTTTTCTCCACTAGGTCCAAGAGTCTTGTGCTACAAGCAGCTCCTTGCCAAGACCAATTCTCCTCCAGGCTCAGACCAGGCACTGGGGACTGCCTGAGGTAGAGCAGGGTGTCCTTCCACTAAGTATCCAGCATTCCTCTACCCCTCCTTCAAGATTCCTCTGCCCAAGACCATTTT
>NW_008687541.1:0-8378 GCF_000695815.1 Acanthisitta chloris | reverse complement strand
GGTGTAGCTTCATGGACTAACAAAACCATCTCATGAACTCACAAACCAAACAAGGTCTCAAGCCGAACCTTCCATACAAACTGGTGCAACGATGAGATCAAAGAATCAGAGAATCACTTAGGTAGGACCAGGATGCATCTTGAAATCTTCCAAGGCTGGAGATCCTATCAGGCCTCCAGGCCTCTCTTCAAACACACGACTGTCCCCATGGGGATAATTTTCCCACACTACAAGCTAGATCACTTTCTGTCATGCCCAACAATATGCACCTCCATTAAAAGTTTGGCTCCAGCTTCTCAACAATCTCCCCATAGATACTGTGGAGCTGCTCTTGAGTGTCCCGAAAGCCATCTCTTCTCAGAGATGGACAAGCCCAGCTGCCGCATCCTCTCCTTGCAGTGCAGGAGCTCCCACCTCTACCATTTTAGTGGCTTCTGCTGAACTCACTCCTCTTTATCAATGTCTCTCCTGTACTGAGGGGACCAAAACCTGGACACACTACTCAGATGTGGTGCAATGAGTGCTCAGCAAAGGAAAGCAATCACATCCTGAGACCAGCAAGAGACAGTTGATCCCTTCTGCCTTTTAGCAGCTCAAGAGCCTTGTCAAAACTATTGCTCTGGTTGCCTTGAAATGTTCATCAGCTCCCCTGTGCACAACGAACCCATGGCTGAAGCCCAGCACAGCACCAGCCCCATATTACTGCATTGCCCCAAACATCACAGGGCAAGGCAGTGGATGAGGTCTTTTGGAGAAAATAGATTGAGAAAAGAAGCAGGCTTTCCATCTCTTTGATGTCTGTGGGAACGGAGCATTTGCAGAATGCATTTTCCACAGTCTGAGAAAGCCTATGGACAAAGGGAGCCATTAGAGCAGCTTCTCACAGCCCTGAGCTTCACTGGTAGCTGCCCAGTCTTTGCAATGTTTTAGCTCCTTGCTTGTCTCCTTGTGCCTGCACATTTCATCTACAACCATTTAATATTCATTCCCATCATGCTGAATGCCATCAGGTCCAGAACTGGCCCTGGAGGAATAGGCTGGCAGGTGTTACTTCCTCACAGATGGCTATTGGTGCCTACTGTCCCGAATCACCTCTTGCCCCTCCTCAACTCAAGGCAACCTAGAGTCTCCAAATAGTCACAGGGACTCTCACCTCCACTACTCTCCCTAAGGTACCCAGACACAGCATAGGGAATGAAGAGAAATTGTAGCACAGTTTGCAAACAAGATTACAGGAAGTCTCCAAGTTAATTGTGCAAACATCATAGAACCTGAAAACAAGTTGCAGAATGGACAAAGTAAGTTGGAAGCTATTCTGGAGACTGTTTTGTGAGACAGGTTGGCAAGAAGCAGTGACTAGGCAATGTTATTATGTTTTCTTTGTGGGGAACAATTCTGAAGACTAGTGATCAAACATCTGAAGGGCCACAGAAAAGAGAAGCACCATTAACATCAAGTCCATGCGCACCACAGAGAGGTGCTGTCGCCCAGCAGAAAGCCACAGGGTGTCCCCATGTCCAGGGATAAGTGATCTCTCTCCACAAGCTCATCATCACAGGGATGGAGGAGGCAGAGTTGGAGACCTGGGCAAAAGGGCCCCCATGCCATAGGATGCGCACTCATTTCCCTTTGAAATCTCATATGAGAGTTACATTGGCTTTGCGTTACTGTGCTTGGGCTTTTCTCAGAAAAAGCAAGCAGTCAGTCTTCTTTCAAGATGCTTGTAGTAAGAGCCATGTCATCCCTGTGTGCCTGACTCACATGAAGGATGTTCAGTGCTCCAGGGAATGTGGATGCCTGAGCAGGAAGACACCCGGCAGAGATCTGTCTGCCCCAGAACCTCCTGGGAACACCAGGGAAATTCCAGTTGTATAAGAAATAAAGACCATTGCAGCTAAGATCCCTCAGCCCTTCTTTACAGGGCTCTTGGGTACAATTTATCTGGGCAGCTACTTTTGAAATATTTGCCCTGGGTGTATGCCTTCTAGCATTCCCCTCTAGTGTCTGATAAACTGGAAAATATTTCACAGCCTTTCTTGCTTCTTCCCAAACACTGAATACAGACATTGCATTTCTTTCTGCATCTTGTGTAATACCATTTTCATTCTTTTGGAAAACAGATTTAAGAGTCATCCTTGATAGTACTTCATCATCATCATCATCGCTGTGGTCAGCATAACTCCCAGGAGCATTCACAATTTTATACACTTCCCAGCCTCCCAATTGCATCTCCTCATGTTGACCAACTCATTTTGGTGAGCTGCTACCTCTTTGCTGCTGAGCCAACCAATGAAATCCCCTTCCCCACTGCACAGTTCAGGCTTCAGCCTCTAACAATGCCTTTCTAAAGCACTTTTGGTTTTCTGTTCCCACTGCTTCGCTTGCTGCAAAATTTTATCAGCCTACACTTAATCTCAATGTCTGTGTCATTGATGAAGGCATTAAATAGTACTAGTCCCAATATGGACCCCTGAGGAACACCACTCATTACTGGTTTCCATTTGGACATTGAGTCATTGACTGTAACTCTTTGGATACAGCCATCCAGCTGCTTCCTTATGCGTTGCTTTTCCCAAACCAAGCAGAGATCATGACTGGCCAGCACTGCCACACTACCCTGGGCACAGTTACCTTGGCCCAGGTAGCATGAGCACATGTGCCTGGTGACAGGGGCACTGGAGTTTGCTCCTACAGTTTGCCTGCATTGCTCCTGCAAAGGCTGTACTGGATGGGGGTCTCTTCTGGGCTGGAGGATGTTAAAGTGGGAGGTGGCACAGCTGTCTGGTATGACATTCTCCCTGGGAGGCTACCACATGCCCACCTCCCTCACAAGTCTCTGTTTCTGGCGCTGGTCCTCCAAAACATCCATGATGCACCCATCACACATGTGCTCCTTGACACTTGAGCTCTAGCCTCAGATGCATAGCAAAGATTTCATGGACAAAGGCCAAGGAGACCACAGTGGACACAATGATGGACATAGACTGCACCACACCCAGGGATGGGTCTTCCCTGCCTGAATGAGTTTTGACAGCATAGGGCAGCCTTTCCACAGCAACACTCACTGCTGGCACCACGCACCAGCACAGGCATGGCCCCCATCCACAGTTCCAGTCCCTTCAGTACAGTGCCATGTACATTGTATAGGCTCAAGGGGCTTTGCAGCCATACAGAGATCCAAGGAGAGAGAGACCACAGCTCTGCAGGGACTTCTCTCCCTGGGTCAGGCCCGTGTTGTTCAGGCTCTCATGGGACCAACGATTTAGTTCTGTTCCACAGGGGTAGCCCAACTGGGGTAAGGAGGGGGACAAAGCATGGAGCAGCAGTGGCAGAGGTGCCTGGTGTCCCAGAAGCCCCACTGCAACTGGAGGAAGCACTACAGTAATAGTTGATGGGCACTTGCTGGGCAAGGGATGCAGTGCAGGGGAGGGTATGTGTTGGCCCTGCAGGGATGCTGATGTGTGACCTGCTCTGGCTTAGCAAAGCTCTTGGGTTTCAGCAAGGGGACACGGGCACATCATGGACACAGGAGGCCAGTCACCATCTGCAGGAATTTGGAAACTAGCCAGTGCAACCTTTCCATGGACCACTGCACTGCCCCAGGAAGTTTCACAGTTTTAACTCCAGCCGTTTTCTTGGTGTGTGCAGCCAGAGCTGGCTGTGCACCTCCTGCTTCAACTCCAGATTTGAGAGGACAACACATACTGCAGCATGAGGCCGGCTCCTGTCCTCAACCATGCATGAGCATGGGGTGGAAGAATCAGTCAGATGGTCATCTTCCTTGGGCAGGATCAAAGATGGTCCTGCCTTGCAGGCTCAAGTGGAAAAGGCTGGGGAGACCATGGACAAACCAGGAGACCCTACGCAACTCCACCTAAGTCCAGGAGGAGTATCCCACACACAAAATTCCCCAGTGATGGTGGCAGATCTTCAAGCTCTGCTGTCTGACTTGAAGCCCTGAGCCTCTCAGTCCTGAGGGGCTCAGGGGCAGTCAGGACCTGCAGGCACTGGCTGTGCCTAGGGAGCCTAACCGGTGTCCCTGTGTCACTGCCCGCAGGTTGGCAGGGAAGAGCCCAGGCAGTGTTGACTCACAGAGAGGGCATCAGCTTCCCTTTGTGGGATCAAAGTTCATCCTCTTGCCAGTACTGCTACCAGTCCTGCTGCCTTATTGGCCAAGGTGGAGAGGGCAGAGGGGTCCACAGACAAAATAAGAGTGCACAGGGACCCTTTCTCCTGCCAAGGAAGTCCCCCATCTGGGCAAAGGAAGCTCTTGCACACCATACTCCCCAGCATTGGCTCCTGGCTGTCACAGTCAAAGCAGCTTGAATCCTCCTAGGCACAGGTCTTGGCTCCCTACATCCCCACAGAAGCAGTGCCCCTTCAGCAAATGGTGGCAGGGAACCTGCCAGCCATGGCAGATGGCACCTCTTCCCTTGCTAATGAGCCAGCAGGATTTAATTCCTACTGCCCATTAACACTCATTAGTGCGTCACTTTGCCATTCTTCTGTGTCTATCACACCTCTGCTGCTTCAGCTACAAGATGTTAATTTGGGGCAACCCCTGGGGTGGCTATCATCTTCCCAACCACCCCCAGAAAGGCTACTGCATCACTGCCCTCCAAACCCTGCCTTAAGTGGGTCTTAAGAGGAGGCAGGCACAGAGCAGCACACTGGCACCCGCAGGATGGATGGATGAATATGGTCTTAGACCCCTGACCAGGTCTGGACTCAGGGTTTTTGCATGGTGTCCCCAACTTCCCCGAAATCCCACAGCCCCACCACAGGCAGAGTCTCAGGGATATGCAGCCAGACCTACTGCAGCTTGCTAGGGACAGAAGTAGGTTACTTTCTGCCACGCATAGAAATGATGTGATGCATATTCATCAGTTACGGTTGTACAAAGATTACAACAGTCACATAAATTGCAGGTTTAGGGATCATCAGCTGCACACCATGACTTTTTCAGGGCTTCCTCCTTTGAAAAAGAGATGGAAATTGGAATCACCTCATGAGAAATAAAGGTCAGTGCTTCAAGTGATGTCTTAGAAAAATAGTGTTTACTGCACGTTTTTGCATCCCTCAGGTGAACAATTCCATGATCATAAGCTTCATCTTATTATTTAAAATTATATTTATCAGCAAGAATATCTGTCCATACATTTTTATTCTTAAAAATCAATTTACCAAACTATTCACAGATATGATGAAAACAAACTGAATTTGAAGCCCTGCCTCACAGTATCAATGCTAAGCAGGTCGCTGCGTCTGTTTACAAAGGGAAAATATTCTTTCATGCAGCTGCTTTTGAGCATAGTAAAGCCCAGGGAGCTTAAAAGCTTTGAGAAGTGGAGCGGATTTGGGGATTGATGATCTGCAATCACCCATGAAGGCAGAAGCTGGGGGCAGAGCTGTCCCAGGGCATGCAGTCCTGTCCTGGATTCCCTGTTGAATGAGACTCTCCCCAGCCCCTTGTCACTAGCCTGCTCATGTACTAGCTTGAAATTCTGCCCCAGCCACTTGTCACCAGCCTGGCCATGCCACAGTCTCTCCAATGTGTGCCTCCCTGCCAGCCTCACACCATGTGATGCTGGCTCCCTCTGAAGTGTCGACAGCAGCTTCATCCAGCAGTGAGACTGCTCCCAGGTGTCACCTGCCTTAGAGACCTCACAAATGCAATCTCACCTTGTGCAGAAATAGCTGTGATAGTCCCCACAATGATCTGAGCTCCTCTCAACCACAGGGTACCGAGTTAACCCTGGGAGGGAAACATGCTGCAGTGTTTCTACCTATCCATGACAGATAGGTCTCATCTGAAACTCTGAATTGGCCACAGCTGGAAAAAAAAAAAGGACTGAGAACAATGTGAGCAGTTTCTGTGCAACACAGAGCCTGGGCAGTCAGCCCCCAGCAAATACTGATTTCTGCTGCATGCTCCTTCACAAGAGGCCCAGAACTGTCAGCTGCACATAGCAATGGTCTGCTGCCGACCGCTCGCTTTTTCACACTTTCAGCTACTGCTGAAGCAGTATTCTATCCTAAAACAGTCCAGCAGGTGAAGTATTACCACTTTTCAGTTGGAGAGTGACTGCACAGCAGCTCAGAGCTACTGGAAGCATTTCAATATTCTCATGTTTTGGGGTATCTGTTACCACAGTAAAAAACCCCAGGCTCTTTACAGCCAAGTTTTTCATTAATTTTTCATCCAAAAGAGAAGTTAATATCCAAGCGTAAAGTTCCTTATTTCCCCAAATGTGTCATTTGAACTATATAGGACTCTCAAGAAAGATTTATTTCCCAAGCAGGTGCTCCAAGTGCCTTGGGAAAACACTACATTTCCTTTTATTGCTCCTGCAGTAACCCTGGTATCATTGTCTGTATTTTCCTGTCTCATTTTCAACAGAGGAAGCTGGGAGAGAGCTGCTGTTAGGAGCAATTCAAGAATAGCTTCTGTGATCTGTGCATCCCCACCAGTGCCAAGGAGCGGGAATAATAACTTTCCTCAATCTGCTGGACACTCTCTTCCTAATGTAGTCCAGGATGTGGTTTCCCTTTTTCACTACAAGAGTGCTGTCTTGGCTCATGTTCAGCCTGGTGTCCAAGATAACACACAGGTCCTTTCCATCACCACTGCTGCTCGATGCTCAGCTCCCAGCCTGGGCATATTGCATCTGGTTGTGGCACTTTAGAACCCCCTTGATGAATTTTAGGAGGTCAATGCTTGCATTTATCTAATCCTTCTGGACTGCGGCCATGTCAGGCATCAGCCACCCTCATCTAGTGGTATCTGAGGCTTTGCTGAAGGTTCGTTCCATGTGGGTGCCCCTGTTGTTAATGGCCAGCCCTGTGTCAGCCCCCAGGTGCTTCAGTCTATACTGGCCACCTGCCAGCTGTTGAGCTGTTGGTGGCACTCCTAGAAGTCCAGCACAGTTTTGCCTTGGGAAATCCCTACTTAGCCTTTACATGCTTAGAAATGGCTTCTGATATGCTGTGCTCCGTAATGGGTCTTAGAACAACTGCCACTCCCTTTACCAATTCTGACCAAGTCACATCTTCCCTTCCTCCAGACAGTGCAGAGCCCTTCGACTCCTGCGTGGATAATCCCCACCGCCAGCCAGTCCTTCTCCAGCAACTCTGTTGCAACAAAAATCACAAAAAGCAGGGGTCAGAGACCACAGGATGTCTCTGTGCACCATTTGCTCTGGATTAGCCCAGGCAGTGTGTCCCAGACAGCTAGCAATGCCCTAAAATCTCCTGCATGATGATCCATCTCCAGCACAGAATAAAGATCTGGGTGATCCAGCTGCGACATTTCCGCACAGGCTGAAGCTTTGCATCCCAACAGCAGCCTCAGCTAGTTTTACACAAAGACGTTAACGAAATTCAGGATATCTTGGGTTTGAAAGCACTGCATAATTGCAAGCTGTTATTGTCTGAAAGCGCATTTGCAAGATGCAGTCTCAACAGCCAGGCAGCTTGGGGAAAAGAAACACTTGCTCAGTGTGGGAGAAGCTCCTGCAGAGGACATAGCCTTGCCAAGCATTCACAGGTCTTCAGCTACTCAAGCAACACAGTTTTCTAGCAGAAACCTGTGGGCAACATCCTACCCGAACTGCCCCCATACCTTGACATAAGCTCAAGAGTTTTTCTATGCCATTCCTCTGTATGCCATATAGGATCATTCATCACGCTATCAGCATCAGGTAGCAAGCCAACAGTGTCTTGCAACAGGGCAGGTCTACAACCCACCTCCCCTGAAATGCAATACCTAGAAAGTTCTGGCAAAGTCTCCATGCACAAATTTCAACCCCACTCACAGCACTGCTGAGATGCTGCAGACTGCCCTCCCATACAAGCAAATGTGACCTCTTCTAGACTCCTTTTCCTCATCCACCTTGAAAAGCAGAGGACTGGGAAATGTGTTTGATCAGGTATTGACAAAGCCACAGGCATGAGCATTATGCTTATATCACTGCGTTTGACACTGTCCCACACTACGTCCTTCTCTCTAAATTGGAGAGACATGGATTTGATGGGTGGACCACTCGGTGGATAAAGGACTGACTGGATGGTCGCACACAGAGAGTTGTGGTCAGCGGCTCATTGTCCACGTGGAGGCCAGTGATGAGTGGTGTCCCTCAGGGGTCAGTGCTGGGGCCCACACTGTTCAACATCTTTGTTGGTGGCATGGACAGTGGATTGAGTGCACCCCCAGCAAGTTTGCTGGCAACACCAAGCTGTGTGGGGCAGTCGACATGCTGGAGGGAAGGGATGTCATCCAGAGGGACTTTGACAGGTTGGAGAGGCGGAACAATGCAAACCTTATGAAGTTTAACCAAATGAAGTACAAGTTTCTACATCTGGGCCATGGCAACCCCAGG
>NW_008687540.1:28564-60679 GCF_000695815.1 Acanthisitta chloris | reverse complement strand
ATATATATATACTATTATAAAATGTAATAATAAAATTGTATAATTACAAATTATAAGTGATTAAATATGAATATCTCACTGTAAATTCCAGCACATCCTACCTTAAGTATGTCAAGTGCTTCTGTGAATCTGGACTGTGTGTTTTAAAGCCAGAGACAGGCATCTTTCCAGCATCTGTCATTCACTTTCTTATGGTATCAAATTTATGCTCATTGATGTAAGAAGTGAGTGCAATGAAAATAAAAGTTGCTAATATCCTAGCTGAAATGGATGTTCAAAACTCTATTTCATTCTTTTGAACTTTAAAAACCATATAGGGTGCATGTCATCCCTTTCAAACCTCTGGAGGCCATAAGAATGCTCAGTTTCTGGTAGAAGCACTGTCAAAACTTCTGTCATAGTTTGAAAAAGTAGAGCACAAATAATCCAAGCCTGAATTATGTGAAGATTTTCTATTTAATAATTAACATTTTTTGTGACTTTTCCTTAAAAGGTTCCAGTTCCATAAGTCATCTGCTGAAGTGGAAATCAAAGCATTTTACTATGGTTAGACAAAACTCTTAGACCAACACTGCCTCTAGTTATTTATTTGTATATATACTTGTTATCTCAATAACGAGGCTGCAGACCATACAAATATAGACATACCTTACTTGTTGTCAAAGAAAATAAATATGAAAGATTTCTTTATTAAAAAAAAGATTCGTTTTTCCATAACCCAATTGATTTTGTATTTACTACTTGTAACAAGCATTTTTATTTGTTTTGTCATCTCTGCATATTGTAAAAGTGATGCATTGCCAAATGATCACTTGACGCAACTCTTCCATTGAGATTATAGCTGAGGAGAATAAACTTTGTTATGAATGTTTCAACATGT
Source organism: Acanthisitta chloris (assembly GCF_000695815.1). NCBI lineage: Eukaryota > Metazoa > Chordata > Aves > Passeriformes > Acanthisittidae > Acanthisitta > Acanthisitta chloris. Next base: position 59,799 of record NW_008687540.1, on the reverse strand, counting down.
GGAAAAACAGTCAGTGGACATCTAGTAATAAGGGAGAATGTGTTCAGAGGCTCAGTACTGCATGAGTCACTGCAGCACAGGGACAATAGTAGAGGAGATAACATCAGCATGTTACTGATGCTTGTACCATGTAGTTGAACATAGGTGGCAGATTGTACAAATCCATCATGCATAGTCAGATTGCCTCAGTTTTCATGAAGATCCCATAGTGAATGGATGACTTGCAGTATTATGGAATAATATTTTCTCTGTAATATTCCTAAAGCCTAGCCAATGGACCACACCTTGATATGTGCAGCAGCAGCACTGGAACATTTGGACATGCCATTCCTTCTGAAGACCACTGTGCTTTGCAGGTGTTACAAGGTGTGGCCAGTTTGTGAGGACATGACTGCATAGGAATTTGTACAGGGTGCATTTCAAAAGGTTGGTACTTGCTGAAATATGGCACAGTTGTATTCAGTCTGAAACATCCAGTCCCCTCCATCTACTTCTGTACCCAGAAATGCTTCAGATGTCATGTCTTTCTGTTTCAACAAAAATTTGTGCTGAAACAGAAATATGACCTCTGTTGCATTTGACAGACAGGATGATTCCATAAGGAAGATGACCATAGGAGCACCAGAGAGCCTCAGTACAGTGATTCTGAGAGTGATGGCAGGCTATAGGATGTTTGTAGGTTTTTCATGGAGTGTCCAGGGGCTACTGAGGAGATGTCTCAGGGTAGTGGTTGTGGTGATAACATTCTCCACAGTGTGAAAACCCACTTTTTCTTGCAGTCAGCACTGGCCACAAAATATTGGATGTATTTTTACGGCACAAACGTTTGTTGAGACTGTTCCCTTTCTGTTCCTTTTTCACTTCCTGTAGAAAAGCTTAAGGCCCATTTTCATTGTTTAGATACTAGTGCTGATATACAGTCTTCACAAATGTAATTGCCAGAATCAATATAGAAAATATGCTTCTGTATGACTAGAACTAACTTGTATTTCTTTGAAAATGTAGGCCACATATACAGTGTCTTTACGCTGAATTTATCTGTTGCATAAAGTCAATCTACGAAGCCTGAACCTAGGCACTAGTTCCATACTTTGCTTTTATCAGAGAAGCAGTAGCTCCATGACTTCAGGTGTGGTTTTTAATGGAAGAACTTAATGAAGAAAAGGTTTCCTAAGAGTATTACAGAACCATTTGTCTAAATGTCATAGATACTCCACAGATTGTATAGTCAGCTTCTTCAGGGAGGATCAAGAAGATTGCCTTTTTGGATTATCATCTTGCCCTTTTCTATAAGATGCTCACATTTAGAAGAATTAAATGATTGCCTAAGAAAGCCCTTTGAAGCTTAGTGGAAACAAGCATCTTCTAAGCAATTCTCTAATTCACAATCTCCCTCCTTTCATACTATAACTTTAATTAGTCCCATTATGATATTCAGCAGTCATGGATTCAATTAGATAACTGGATGACCACGTCTTGTAAGTAATTATGAATGGTTTCAGCTAAGCGAACCAGAGTGACAACTTTTAAAAAGTGAATGAAAATATATCTGGCAGATTAATTCTCATGCACAAACTCTTGCCCAAAATCTTCAGTCTGCAATATTTATTTGGAATGTTCATGTATTAACAATTGTCCCAACAGTTTCCCTATTATTGTTCAGATTGTTTTCTTCCCAAAACTTATTTCATACTCTATTTTTGTAAATGCTCCTTAACATACAGTGCTGTGGAAGTAAATGTGCCAAGCTATCAGTGTGTCAATGACTTTGGAAATTAGTTGGAGGTTAATTCTTTGCCTCATTGGCCCCCCAAAGTAGCCAAACTGTAATTGATTTTGATGGCATTCACAAAGTGCCTTGGCCTGTTGAATAATGAAGGAGCACTTATAGAGACAGCCACTGAATATAGCAACAATTGTGCAGGGTGTCAATGAGACATCATTAAAAGTTTAATGCTTCTGCACTTAATCAACCTTGCCCTACCTTTAACAGCTTTGTTGCTTTAGGAAATCTGCGAAGTCTCAAGTGTCAGTGTGTTGCACATGTTTTACACCCATCAGTTCAGAGAAATGTTTGCTCAGGGTAAGCATGTCTAGTTCTGACATATTTAAGGAGCTGTTAAAGCATATAAGAAAAATTATATACAATTACTGGTGCTGGGAAAGTATCAACCCCTGCATGTGTGCTGCACGGAGTGTTTGTCACTCACATGGTTCCAGTGCCCTAAGGACAGCATCATCTTGCTCTGTTGTTTGATTGCTCACAGGTAATATAAGAAAGTTCAGATTATTTTTTAGTCATAATAGATTCAACCAATCAACTATTAAGCAATTAGGTTTCAGAATTTTAAACTAGTTTATGTCATTTGTTTTATGACTGACAGTGGTGATTATAACCGTGTATTAACAGTAACTTATTGACCTGTTTATGTTTGTGTTAAATAACTACTGAAGCAGAAGTTGTGAGTTTAAGAAGCTAACAAACCTAGACTCTTCAGTTGTGATTTGTGCACACTTGCTAGCCAACTCAGCCAATGTCTGACTTAAAAAATGCCTGATTTACTAAGCTTGCATGCATCAGTCTACTAAGGAGCAACAAATGGGCACAGGACAGTAAGGTCATGGTGGTATTTCAAAATACCACACAAGGCAGGATGAGGAGGATTTTTGAAGGCAAGTGCAATATCATTCCTCTAAAGACAGTTTTGCTATGCATCATTAAAGTTTTCCTATAGTAGCTCTGTGTCTGGATCCTGAACCATCAGTCTCCCATTACTTCAAAAACCCTGGCAATATCACACCACTGCAATAAAAATGTGGCAGAGGTCATGTTTCCTGACATTAGCAAGGAATCTTGGATCTCTGTGATTTAAGCAAGGTGTCATCCTATTTCAGACTAGGTTTGGATAGCTTTCTTCAGTGTTTGTACTACACATCTCATTAAAAGCCAGGCCTTACTGGCACTTGCAGACACACACAAAAAGTATAGTTCTTGGCATTTATCACTCTAGACTCCTAGCTGTGCTCCTGCCTCAAGAAAAAGTACCTGTCATTGCACTTGATCGAGCTTTATTTTTGTGTGCCTTGTAAGATTATGATCCTGCTTTCATGATACGTACTTTAAAAAATATTTTCAATCCTATACAAATATGAAATAGACCTGTTCTACTAGTAAAGGAGGACCAACGTGGAGCCTGAAAACAAGCAGCACATTATGGTTTAAATTGTTTAGATCTAGCACCTAGTACAGCAAACTTATCTTGGAGAGAGCTAGTTGGAGTGTGTAGAGTGTGTAGGAATGGATTAACACACAAGTTTTATGAACCATCAAGTGTGAATTCTTGAAGTCCATTTCTGAATGTTCTCCCTGGATTTGTTTCATAGAAATACCTGTGAACTCTACTTCTGACCATTCAGAAAGTATATCTGAATACAAACATTAAAAGGTATATCTCACTTGAATAAGTTTGCAAAGACAGTAACTCAGTCTCTGGGAAGAATTTTTATTTGGTTGTCTCTGATATTACCTTGAAAGTAATTAATGGGGCCTTCCTTCTGTAAGTGCTGCACACAGGCCTTTTTCTTTCTTAATATGCTTAGCTTTTTAACTTTGTTCTTGACATACTGCAGCAAGAGGCTATGTCAAATGTGCATCTGAAACAGAACGAAACATTTTATAAAACTCAAGGAAGATCTTTTTCCTGAAGTATTTCCATGTCAGTTAGTTAAAAAAAAAATTAAAATTGTATGGCAAATAGTGTCTCAAACAGGGAATATTAGTGAGAAAATAAAATTATTTTGAAGTTGTTGGCTGCCAAGTAATGATGTGGTCTGTCATTGCCTCTGAAAACAAGTTCATGATTGTTTCTGGACAGCTCCAAATTTCTGCACATTCTTCTTTTTCTGACTTCTGTAGATAAGGCACTTGGGCTCTAATTTGCAAGCATCAGGCACACTAAAGTCCAGCTGGCATAAAGTACATCAGGCACTGAGTGTTCTGAAAAGCAGGCCTCAGGAAGAACAAGTGTCCAGATCAGCTGGAGTTTATGGCAATTTGACCTTTATCTTTGTTAGGCTTTTTTCCATGTAATTTTGTACATGATCAATCATATAGGTCAAGAAAATCTCTTAGTCTCAATATAAACCTGTTCCTGTTCTTTATACTGCATGTAGTAATATTACTAGTGCTAAAAGTAGGAAAATAGTTTAGGCATATCCTCTTCTTTCTGTTCTTTAGCCTTCAATTTCGATTTTCAGTTGCTGAGTGATTTGTCTATATCCAAGCAAATCTGCAAAAGCCTTCAGTTGTATTTTGGCTAAAATGTTATAGTTGAGTGCCTGTTGGAAGTCAGTTTTTGTGAACTCTGACTATATTATGAGTGCTAGCTAAAACTGGAAGATATTTCCTTTCTCTAGCAATCTTTCTCCAATACTTTCTCTGAATATTTGTCTTGTTTTAACCTCTGCTGGCAATTTAGTACCATGCAGCCACTCACTCACTTCTCCCTGCCCTTCATTCCTCCCAGTGGAATCAGGAGGAGAAATAAGAAAAGGTAAAACCCATGCATTGAGATAAGAATGGTTTAATAACTGAAATAAAGTAAAAGATAATAATAATAACAATAACAACAACAATAATAATAATAGCAGCTATAACAATAACAATAATAAAATATAAAGAAGAATAAAATCCCAGAAAAACAAGATATGCACAATATAATTTCTCATCACCCACTGGCTGATGCCCATTGCATCCCTCAGCCACCACTCCTCAGTTTATATACTGGGCATGATGTTCTACAGTATAGAATATCCCTTTGGCCAGTTTGTGTCAGCTGTCTGGGCCATGCTCCCTCCCAACTTCTTGTGCAGCTTCTCACTGTCAGAGCATGAAACACTCAAAAGTCCTTGATTTTGTGTAGGCACTACTTAGCAACAACTGAAACATCAGTGTGTTATCAATGTTATTCTCATACTAAATCAAAAAACACAGCACTGTATCAGCTATTGAGTAGAAATGAACTGTATCTCAGCTGCAGCCAGGACAATGTGTTCTTCTGCTAAATGAATACTTTTTCAGGTGAAAGATGCTAGTTCCTACTTATAGCAGTAAGTTTCCTTTTTCTTATTATATTTTTGTACTGGCAGATGTAAATTCTTTGGTGCCTAATTCTCCATACTTACTGCAGAGGTAGCTCAGGTGCTCAATTCAATCTTATAATGCACTTAGTTTATCGTTTAATTTTAGGTCTGTACAGATCATCCCAAACTGTCCCTTTTTTATTAACTTCACAGATGCTCCAACCTTTTGACACTTTAGGATTTTTAATAACCTTTAGCATATAATCTTGTCAAAGACTTTTTGAAAATCCAAGTATATTGTGTACATGGTTCCTCCTTGTTCACATTCTGCGATACTTTCGAAGAACTCCAGCATATCAGTAAGACAGGATTTGTTTCTGTTAACTCAGGTGTGCTGCCCCTTTCCCTGGTCACCATTATATCCATGAATTCTGCTACCATTTTCTTTATAATAGACTATAGCATGAAACTAGAGGCATAAGTAAGACTTACCAGGATGGAGTTTATACGATTCCCTCTAGAGTACTTTCTGTGGCTGGGATTTATACTGGCAGCTCACCAATATGCTGACACAGTTGTTGCTCATGATGACAGGTTACACTCTTGGCCACCTGCTCTGAAATTTCACATATTTACACTGTCCAAGTGAATATCATCCAATCCTGCTGATTTGCTAAGGTCTTACACAAAAATCTGTTTGGCCTCATACTTTCTGCATATTTACTCCAAACTAATCTAACTCCTCTGACCTGTTACAAAACAAAAGTGCATCAGGTGTGGTATTCTCCCCAGATTGCTTCACAGGAAAGGAAAAAAATCAAAGAATTCACTGAAGTGCTTTGTTGTGATACTATGAAGTCATTCCTCCTTATCCTGTCACTATATGCTCTTGTAAATATTTTCTCTCCATTTTTCTTGTGGGGTCCCTTCAGGGACTATTCAAATATCATGGAGAGTGGCTTGGCAACTACATCAACAAATTCCCTCAGGACTCTAGGATGCATCTCATCTGGTCCCATAGACTTATGAATGTTCAGGTCCTTCAGGAGGTCATGAACCTGATCTTTACTTACAATGGGAAGCACTTTGCTCCCTTAGTCCCCATCCTGCTGTCCATTCATTTAAGAAGTGTGAGAAGAGAGGTTGCTATTGAAGGCTGAGGTAAAAATGTTGTTGAGTACCTCAGCCTTCAAACCTGAATCTCTTTCCACAGTCTGGAAACTGGGCCTACCTAATTGAGAAACGTGGGAGGCAGCACTTTAGCCTCTACTCATCCTCCACTTTCACTAACTGCTATTTTGTGTCTCTCATTTGCATCTTCCTATCCATTCATGAAGGAATACACTCCCTTTTCTCCTTTCCCACATGGAGAGGGGGGAGGATGGGGATGGGGGGGTGTCCACATGCCTCTTCCTGGTGACATTGCCCGGATAACAGCTAATGGAAGGAATGTGAGTGTAAGTGGGCTGTGTGAGTATACTGTCCAAAACTGTCCTTTGAAAGGACATTTGCACAAAACCAAACTGGTAACACCACAAGGAAATTCCTAGCAATGAAGTTTGTTTAAGTCATCTTTAAATAGTAAGCACTGAATTACAGGGAGACTCTTGAGAAAACAAGGAGTTTTAAAGAAGTGTCCAAGAAGCACAAAAAGTTGTGAAACCTTGGAGGGAGGCCACTGATCAGATACCATAGGGAGCTTGAATCCATCCAACTAGAGGTTGGACAGCAGGGGGACAACATGTAGAGACCCACATATGGGGATGCACTTATGTAACCTCATGGAGAGCTTTCTCCATGACATGCACATTATCAGAGGGAGCAGTGTACACAACTCTAGAACACTCACATCTTGAGCACAGGTATGTAAACAGGGACAAGGGTGCTCCCAGGGAGAGTGTATATGCTTATAATCCAGGTGACCAGAGGTGAGGAACAAAGGGGATCTGGGTACCCAAATGTGTAGGATGGTGGCTAGGTTAGAAATTTTGTAGGTGTTTTGTAACATTTTGTAAGCATCCTCTAATGTGTTTTTTTTCAGTTGTATTGCTGATAATGGTCTGTGCTGGTTTGAAAGCAAACCAGTGAGAGACTCCAAGTCAGAAGTACAATTTAATATGAACAACACAGCAAAACAACAACAAATGCAACAGTACAAAAATAACCTGACAGAGTCAGAAAGTAACCTGACACCCTGTCAGTCAGGGTGTTAGTAGTAGTCCGATTAAAATGGTAGCTGCAGTCCTCCTGGAGCAATGGCTTTGCTGGAGCAGTGATCCCGCAGATCTGCTCCTCTCCTGAAGGTCCAGCAGCAGCTCTTGTCCTCTGGGAATCCAGCAGGCAAAGGGCTCCCTGTGCTGGTCCAAACCCCGGCTTATATCCCTGTGAGCATGTTTGGCTCCCCACCCCTGGTGTGAGTCACCTCACAATGGGACAAGGTGATAATGGATCACTGGGCAGATGTGTCATGTATGGGTCCTTGGCAGCCCATTAATCAGAGACACCCCCCTGAGGGAGCCATCAGGGACATGGTGATAAGGATCACTGCCCCACCTTCTTTAACAGCTTGTGGAGACGAAAATAGAATACATACCATTGCAACCTAGGACATGGTCCTAGAGGCATAGTTCACTGATTGCTGGTTGATTGTGTAGAGTTAATAAATCAGTAAACTATTTGATTTGAATGCTGGTCTGACTTAAAACCATGTAATCCAAGCAGGTTTTCCTTCAACACCATCTTGTTTTCAGCAATGAGTGGTTTATGGAGCTGAGCTCTTCCCTTCATAATGTTTCCAATATTGTTTTTCCAAAGAAAATGAGGTGATCATCTGGGATAAATGCAGGGTGACTAATACTGATTAAAGGGCAGGAGGAATCCCAAAGAAGATTGACTTGCACAAAAGAAATTGGGATGAATGAGCTAAAAGAGATTTGATGGCAGGTGGGAACGTGTGTGCTTGTTGAGAAATGAGGGTTCACAGATTTTTTTTCTGATAATCCCACATTGAAATATCTACTTCACCCAGTATCTATAATTTCATCGCAAACCAAACAAGTTAAGGGACTTTAAAGCCTTTTAAAAGCCACCTACTTTTTATATAATAAAAAGTTTCTCAACCTCAGTAATAGTAGGGAGACTATAATTTAAAGAACTTTCCTCAAGATTTTCACTGCTTCACTGGTTATGTTTTCTATACAGATATGTTGTGGTGAAAAATTACTTATGGAGAAGTAACTAACCAGTATAAGATCCTACATAAATCGTGTTTGTGCTGGATGATTTGTTGCAAGTTCTTTGGTCAATAACTGTATCCAAATTTATAGAGCTACTGTCCTGTGTGATTATTTGAAATGGAAGTCAGGTTTATATGGCACAGAAATTATAACACATGCAGTGTCCTGGGAAATTTTTCAAACCAAAATACAATTTTGCTTCTCTACTTGGAATGTAACTGTATTCAAGACCATAGTGCAATAATGAGAAAAAAGGACTAGCTTTAAACTATTTATCTTATGTACTGGGCACACACAAGCTAAATTTCTCAGTCAAGGAGAAAAAAAAAATTAGTCCATGTAGTTCAGAGATCTTCATATTCCCATGATGTCTACTGGGCAGGTTCGGTCCAATTAGTGAGAAAACCTTTCTATTTTGAGTGTAGTGATTTTCTAAAATCCCAGTTATTACATGTTCAGTTTGCCCTGTTGGTGTCAAAATTTCCATTAATATCATAACAGCTAACATGAGTAAAGATCATCATGTATGAATGTTTATAGAATAACAACCAGTCCAATAACTGAAGGTATTCCTTACAACTGAGCACTAGAATTCTGCCCAGGGCTGGCCAATTCCTTTCTGATATTTGCTTCAAACTATCACTTTCTATAGTTGAAATTTGCATTTCCTAACTTTAATCTTCCCATGCTTACTGTCTGTCTTTGAGATGAAACTACAGAAAACAACCAGTGAAAGAAACTGAACTTTATTAGAGGAAAGCATGCATTTCCTTCCTCACTGTAACCCTTACACAGAGAACACCAGCGGCTGAAGAGGAACAGTCTGAGAAGAACTCATTTCACAGCTGAACAACTCTCTTGCAAAAGTTCCCCGGTCCAGAGTCACATTGACTGAAGTCTCTCAAGTGCTTTGGAGTTGGAAGTTAGCATTCTTGGTATTGCATTTTGAGAAACTAGCATATGATAGTAAAAAGTCATTAAATTACATTACCTCCTCTAGTGCTCCTTGCAATCAATGTTGTGCTTATCAAATTGTCCATAAAAAATTTTGCAATTTCTTTATAGGCACATGTGATATTTCATACAAATACAATAACAATAAACTGCTCACAACTCAGCTACAGTGTTTCTAACACAGCATTTAATCCTTATTAAGTCTATTAACAGTGCAATATTTACTTCAGGCACCATTGCAGCGTTGTGTATTCTTAAAATCCTCTAATAATTGGCATTTATGTAAGATTATTCCTCTTTGAAATACATAGCTGTTTTAGCGTCACATTTGATACATTATTAGATTACGCATTCCTATTTTGTCATGAATTGAGCTTTCTTTGAGTGATGTTGTACAACACCTAACAACCACTGGTCAGGGCATGTTATCTTATTAACTGCACTTTCAAAATCATTCTCTAGTGCATGTAAGAGCTTTCTTCATGTTTTGAGGTGAAAGAGGTTAGATGGCTTCAAATTACACTCTGAAATGTTTCAGAAAGTCCTATTTCAGTTTATAAGCTAGCTCTGTAAATGCAGGTCCTCCAATACTCTAATAAAAACTCATAAATTCTGTTGGTACACTCCAGCATTAAAAAAGTCATTTACTAACTCCTATGTCCCTGTAGAGCAATTCTGTGCACAAGTATATGCATACTCATCTCTATTTTCATTATTATTCTAAAATTTTATTTTTATCTTGAAAATATGCAAATGTAAATGTTTTCAAAAGAGTTGTAAAAATGCACTATTAAGTATGCTCATTTAGCAGGGCTCCTTTAGTCTCAAGACTAGGGGAGATATGTATTATACAAAATGCATAAGAGAGTAGCGTCTCGTCCTGACAGAGTAATATATATACACATGCAGACTTCTGGGTGAGCCTTTTAATTTAACATCAATGATCCAGTGGGAAATAAAAAACAGGAAAAAATGTCTATCAAATATCTGTTCATAAAAGTTACACACAACACAAAAGTGAGTGAAGAGCTAAACAGAGAGAAAAGAAAGAGCAGACTAATTATTTGGTAAACCAGATGCAATTTCACAAGTGCAGTGAAATAAACACCCAGGAACCAGGGATGTGTATCAGTCAAATCAAGAACTGTGGACTCAGCATTGGAAATTTGTGGTTCTGAACATACTAAATGAAACTGGTTTCAAACAACTAAACAACACGGACTCTCAATTCAGAACATCAGTTTAGATTTGCATCTAAAACCTTAGATGTACAAATAGATCTGTAAGAAGTTTGAATAAAAGAACTTACCACCATATGTTCTCTGGATAAATCAGCTCAGCAAAATTATTCCTTTCTAGTGTCCATGTTATAGACCATGTTGCAGGTTTAATATTGTGTAGGAGAGAAGAAATTTTTCTGACAAAGATGACAAGCAATGCATAGCAGAAAACTATATGATGAAGACCCTTATGGAAGAAAGGGAGCGTGGGGGACACTTTCCAATGCCAGGAATAAATACCTTGCTGGTATATGAGTGGTGAGAACAAGAATTATGGATGAAATAACTTGGAGAAGGTCCAAGCAGAAGGAAGGAGCCATGCTTGATGCCAAGAAAATGAAGGCATGCTTTGTAGAGATTAGAATTTCCTCATAGTATTTTGTTCTCCAGGAACCTGAATCCCAGGAAAATAAAATAGGATTTATTCAGCAAGAATTCTACAGAATTAAAAAGTTGTGTCTGGCAGTTAAATGTTAAAACTTATGAGGCAAATTAAGAGACATTTCATGCTGTACAGTGAACCAGCTGGCAAATTGGAGAATTTTAAAGGTTTTATTTTAATTTGTTTCAGACTTTCAAGGTAAGCTCTTGTGTAATTGAATGCTTTTTTGGAAACAACTTTATTAAACAAAGCATTAGAAAAAATAACAGTTGCTTAAAAGTCCCCAAATCTTCCATCTCTCTTTGTCTTGCAAAACTGCTGAAATAGAAACTATTTGATTGGGTTTTTTATTATGCTTCAGGCATAAAATATATTGTGATTTGTGGTCCTTCATATCTAGGTACAATGACTGTATATATTTCAAAATACATGCAATTTACATTTTATTGCTCCCTTCCATGCTTTACGTTCTCTAGTGAATGAGGATTATTTAAAGATTACTTAGACTTTTATAAATATATGACTTAACATTCCCAAAGGTAAAATTTTGTAGACGGAGGCTCTTATGCATGTTTATGTCTGGATTTCTGTAAAACATGTTGTGCGTGAATAGAAGTGAATATCACTTCTTCACAGGAAGGCAATGGACTCAGCCCGTTAACCCTCACAAGCTGGAAGAAAGAGAACAATGGAAGTTGCTTCAGTCTTCAGGCCACAGTAGCCACAGAAGCAGCTGTTCCACAGTGTGCTCTTAATAAGGGCAACACAGGTCAAGTTGAAGGCTAATTAGTCCTTGGACAGGCTGCAAAGTGCCTCAGCACTTCACAACTCATGTGTCAAGACCACATCTCCTCTTGAATGTTACGACATGAGTTGTGGCAAATTATGGTAGTATTCTTGCCTAATATTGCACCAATTCCTTATTGAAACACCTCCTTAGCCACACATGGGCCATTTACAGGTTATTGCTGCATGGCTTATCCAGCTCTGGACACACTGACCAGTGGAAACTGCACACGAAGCATAAGATGGAGGGCTGTTGGTAAGACAACAAGAGAAGAAAACCATTTCACCTCACTAACAATCTCCCTTTCTCTTTCCATCACATTCTGCTGCATTCAGCCTATTTCCTTTCCCTGGCATCCCATGAGGAATGCAAATGCTCACACTTACCCATTTTTACTGCCTAGGAAGCCTGAGTGCATCAAAACGGTGGGAACAGATGCATGATTTGAGCAAAAGCACAGTCCTTGGTCTTCAGAATTCCATGAATGAAACCAAAGATACGGAAGGAGCACAGTAAAATATATTGCAGTTAAAAGCCAAGTAGGATCAGGGGCATGGTTTCAATTTTGGCAAAATGAATACTTGGTCTTAAACCTCTGGGATCTTTTACAGAATCCAGTATAAGTTAACAGTCCTAAGTATAAGCTAAGCTCAGCTCTAAAGCAAAACTGTCAAAGTGCCTTTTCTGCCATGTTACTAATTGGCCATTTAGAGCACTGGGATTGCCAAGATTGACACAGTGAAAATGAAACGCAATTTGTGAGTTACTGATAATTAAGTAGGGAGGAAGTAAAGGAAAACCTGGTTTGGCAGTCTCAGAATATTAGTCGTGGCCTAGCAGCAGAAACCAAAATGCCACACTGACATCAGTGCATTTCTGGTGTGTGTTTCCACAGAAATTCAGTGCAAACAGAGGACTTCTAACAGATGTGGTGAACTGACACGAGAACACTTTGGCTCTCCACGTCAATGCAAGACAGCAATATTTCATCATATCAAAGAACTTCCATTTCACACCTGACTGAAAGCCAAAATATTAAGTCCTCAAACAGATGCCTCTTTCGGATTATGTGAGTCTGAGTACCCAGTATTCATTAAAATTGCATGTGTCAGAAATGGCTGTGCTGCATATGTTTAGACGGTGCTCATCAAACAGCTTTCCAGCCTGCCATTGTGGTATAGCAAAACTGAGATGAAATCATTATAAAGTGTGAACCTGATAATCTGAAAACACACTGGCCTTATTAGCTATAAGAAAAGGACCCTATTCCCTGAGCAATCTCTGAAAACTGTCAAACACCTCCAGACATGACAGCCTTGCTTGGCTCTGGGATACTGTCCACACTGTAAACTATTTGCCTGGGGTTCTGCAGATAATGGAGATGGAAAAAATTGCAGCAAATGAGCTTGTCTGTCTCATAGGATGACATCAGACTGAATCTCCACACAAAATAAAATATTATTATGGAAATTGCATCTTGACACTTTGATACAAGAAATATTTCCAGAATATTTGGAATAAGTTATGTAAAATTATTTGTCTTGGGTGGAAAGAAACAATATAGCAATGGACCAGCAAAGTTAAGAATGGCTGCACCTTTTATCTTTAGCCATTAGATAAATGCGTTCAAAGTGACTGCATAATGAAATGCAAACACTAGATAACAGGTGAAAAATACTTATTGACATGGGCAGTCTTTAGTCACTTTGAGGTGAGTCTTTGAAGCCAGGGGTATAAATAACAGGTTATAAATAACACTCAAGTTATATTCAAATATGGCACAGCCATCAATTGCCACATCTCATACTTCAGTTCTGCTTCAGGGAAGACCTCTCCAGGAATTGCCCAAAGACATCCTCAGTTACTCTTACTGTGCTGTAAATATAAGAGCAAAATGCCCTTTTTCTCCACCTCAGTAATCCACAGTTCCTGGAAGTCTGACAACTGACAGGGCAATTTCTGCCCTGCACATGGGCAATGTCTGTGCTCCATCTATGCATCTGCATAAAGCTGCCAACCACACCTTATTCCTGTGAGGAAAAAGGGGCTCATTTTCAGGATCAGGATGCAAGTGACACTGCTTTATTTCGCCATCTGCCCATTAATTACCAGATTGTTTTCATGCATTAAACCAGTCTCCATCAGTTCCTGTTATTACAGGGTGAGAGACATTAAGAAGCAAAATGTGAGAATTTCACTGGTGCAGAAGACCCGAGTGTTGTATCTGAGAGACTGGTCATAAGGGCTTGAAAGATGAGGAAAGAAAACTACGGCTCATTGGGTGTGTTGCAGGTGAACTACACTTCTGTAAAGTTTAACATTATTTGGAGGTGATAGAAAACAACATTTAAAACATTAAAAAAAGAAGGAGATAGGATGTAAGTATTAAAAGACATATTTTCATATTCCATATGATCCAGTTTTAGAGATTATTCCTTACTGTGTGTATTTTAGGTATGCGCAAAAGAAAAGGAAAAAAAGAAGTAAATAAATCAATGAACATTTCATTAGAAAAAGATTAACCTTGAAAATGGTGCAAGTTGATGAATTATGGAAGATTTTTGGCCCTACACAAAAACAACAGCAGGAAAGCATCAGGCATTGCTACAGCACTTGACAGTGTCTCACACAGGAAAAGAAAACAGGAAATTACTGGTTTCTCAATGACATTTATTTTCATTTTCATTTAAAGAACAAAAATTGTTACAAGGAAGACATATTGTCAATCCATAATTATGGAGGATCTGGGTAAATTGAGGAATTAAGGATGATTTTTAAAGCTTCTACAGACAACAGGAGGAAAAATTGCTAAGTCATACGTTTGGAAAACTCTTTACCATTTCTCACTAAGTGCATTTGTGAATTAAAGAAAATGAAATGTTACTAGTGAAACTATATCCTTCAGTGGGAACAGGACTAAGGTTTTAAAATGAAGAAGTAAATGAAGATATCCAGGAGGTACTTTTAAAAAGAATACTTCTACAAAATATATTGCATATATTTGACTACTGCTCTTATTTTTTCTTGTAATTTATGTAAATTTTTTTTATTTTTTCAATGTTGTTTTATTGATTTCTGCATCATCATGTTTAAGAAGAAAGGAGTAAAAACATTATTAGATAACATATGTGCTTTCGATGAACATTGGATTTTATTACTTATCATCTTAGATATTTATTTTATTATTTTTCTAGTTCAGACATAACAGTATACTGTTTCTGCAACATTCTGGTCACTATTTAGATTATGAATATCTTCTTTTTAAGTTTTTACACACACAATGATTAATCCTACACTTGCTTTTCTCTATAACTCTTAGAGCTTCAGAGTGCTCCATATATGGTGATCCCTCACTAAACAAAATAAGTCAAGGATCTGTGTCAACAGAATGACTTTTGTCTCTGAATCCAGATTCTTCTTCCAAGCAGACCTATTTGTATCATGGAACCAGTTCCTTTCAAAATCAGTCAGAAGAAGTATGGATATCTAGAATGATTGAGATCTCACACATGCAGTCCTCCCAGTGAGACTGTGTTCTGTTTAGTCACTTTGTAGGGAGTTAAGTAAAACTACCCCTTAAATGTTTCAGTTACATTTCTGAAGTTAGTTGGTAGGATGAATCAAGGCTTGAATTCAGTGCAACAGAATACAAAGTCTTGAGCTAAGTATTTAGGCTACCTATGCAGAAATTAAGTGACCTCATGAACTATGTGGTAACTACCAACATACTGATTGAGGCACTGCCTTCAGCAAGCAAAGGAGAGTTGGAATTCAGAAATAAGCCTGAACTTCCACTTAAGATACCTTATTTGTTATCACAAATAAGTCTCTTTTCAGTCAGAGTTCACAATCTTCAGTTTTGGAAATAGGTCCTTTTGTCCTTCATTCTCACATTTTAGAAGTCTGAGATGATGCTTATAACCCTCCACTTTTTTTTCCCTTCATCTAGCTCTACCACTTTCCATCACTGAAGGCTGCTACAGTTTGTATAAGAACTGAACACAGTTTCTCCTATCTTGAGGTATTCAAGCTTTAATGTCTTATTTTTCAGGCTAACAGCAGCAATCAGAAACTGAATCTTTAATCTGTGAGAGAGGGTCTCAAACATGTACTTTGAATTTGTTCTTTTTTGCATAGCCTATTTAAATATTCATTGAGCCAGACAGAGAGAATCAAAACATCAAAAGGACTATATCTCTGTCTGTAAGTGTAGCTCACACCCACAAGCTAGATTAAAAGAATAAAAGAGCCCCCAAAACAGGATAACCTCATCTATGCTGACTAGAAGGATCAATTCCTAGCACTGCTAATTCCCTGCTGTTTCCTTAACACAGCCTGAGCTAATAAGGAGCTAATGCTCCTTGTTAAAAGTAATCACGCACCACATCCCACTAGCAGACAGATCCTCAGCCAGTCTCCAAGCGAAAGCCACACTGGAAGCCAAAACCCCCTCAACCCCTGCTCCTCCATTAGAGTTCTATTGCTGAGCATGTCATTATATGGTAGGAATATCCCTTTGGCCGATTTGAGTCAGCTGTCCCAGCAGTGCTGCTTCCCATCTTCTTGACCATCCTCAGCCTACCTGGGTTGTGAGGATGGGTGGACTGGTAGAAAGAGAAGGACTTGAACCTGTGCAAGAACTATTCAGCATTAGGCAAATTATCACTTTGTTATCAACACTGTTTCAGCCACAAATCCAAAACACAGAATCATGTAGGTTGCCATGAAGAAAATTATCTGCATTGCAATCAGACTCAATGCAGAGACATATGAAGAAAAGCTAACTCTTGTGTTTCTTGACAATGAAGCACTCATTAATTACTTGGCCATTAAAAACTCAGCACAATTCTCCTTTGTTTCCTCAGCTGAATGCCCCATGTTGGTGGACTAAACTGGGATTTTTTTTCTTCCTTTGGTTCACTGACTAGATATGTGTTCTCTGGTAATAAATCGGCCATAACAAGAAGTTATTAATCCAAACAGATTTGCCATAAGTCACCTTAAGTCCTAATTCAAATAATGTATTATGCTTTACATCAGGCCATTCATAAGAAAATAATATAATGAGAAAGATTTAGAAGCAATTAATTTTCCTCTAAACATAACTGAGGATCTTTTTACCTTCAGAAATAAATTTTAGAAGAAACTAAGTCACCAAGGTGGTCAAAATATCTCCAGTGGGGGGATGTGAAACTCTCTTCCTTGAGTTGTTCCACTTTCCATGACCTACTTGCATATTCATAGGGGGTGGGAGGCAAAGCAAGAGAAAATATACAGACTGACACCTACTGAGCATAATCACATGTCCAGCAATTTTGCAGTTTCTCTACCTTGTGGGACTACAGTGGTAAGTGAAGGAAAGAATTTTCAAACCAACACAAACAGCAACTGGTGCTCAATCTAGTTTTCCTTAAGTCTGCCTAGATCTCAGAATACCCACAAAAGCAAATGGAAATCTGTGCAAATAATGCTTACCTCCTAAACACTTCCCAGCAACTAGAGAGCAACACAGCATCACGATTCTTGAATCGTTTGTTCTGCGCAACAGCATACATGGGATTCTCTACCTAGTATCATTAAAATAAGACCAGAAACCTTGTTTAAACTACTTTAAAATAAGTATATCAGTCACTGTTGCAAGAAAGGTAAATAAGGATTGAATTATATTTACAGACCTCAGTAAATTCCATGAAAAATTATACTTCATGCAGCTAGATTTCATTATAATACTCTTTGCCCATTTGCTCAACTTCTCCAGAGAGATCTACTTCAGCTTTACATAATCTTTCTTTCATTCCTAAAAAAATTATTGAGGGATACATTTAAATGAATAAATGAATTAAAATTTATAGAGAGCAATGTTCATAAATGTGATGGATCTAAGAATAATGAATAAGAGATAAATAATTTATGGCATTTCACTTTGTCACACACTGTCAAACTGTGACAATAACAGATTTTCTTATTGCCATGCAGACGCAAATCACAATATGGCAAGACTCAAACAAACAAGCAGCTCAGGCAAGACATGGTGATCATTCTGCTGGTGGAAATAATTTTAAATACTCTGACGAATAGCAGATGCAGGCATTCAAATAATAACATTTCATTCAGTCCTCATTATTTGATCACTCTCATTTTTCATTTGTTTTCACCTACAATAACGGATTTTGCAGCCAGAGGGATGCATGTTAATGTATGCTTGTCTACTTAAATAGCCTAACTCAAGGAACTTCATCAACTTATGCTGGATGGCCATTGATGACATCTGCCTTTTTATTACAGAATTTATTCCAGCATAGGTATACATGGGAAGTTGAATATCCATTCTGTTCTTTTCCCAAATTATTAAATACCAGCCTGTTATCAACCTGAAGCTCTATAGCTACATCAACAAGACCTTACACCAAAATTAAGAATGGATTTTACCCCTGCAAGTTATTCTGCTTTGCATCCAGCTCAGCTTTGGTCCTACATATCATACTGTTCTGTGGCTGTCTACTGAATTAGCCACTTAATTTACAAGTTCTAGGTGGCAGGTAGAAAGAGCATGTTTACATCGACATAGACATAGATAAATGTAGATGTAGACAAACCCTTAACTGCAATTCAGTCTTTGAGGGAATCTACAATGAAATGTAAGTCATTAATTCTTCTCGCAATTAAAAACACACCTAGAACACACCTCTTATCTCTTGTGTGTACATTTTCAGCTTCAAGGCACTCAGCTTTCCTATACCTTTCTCACTAAGTCTGTCATTAAATATTGAGTTTTCATATATACGTGTATATGTATATGGTATATGTATATGTGTATATATATGAGTGAATTAGCCTTTTGTCAGGTCTGAGCTGCCACAGCTAGATTGCTTCAGGTTATCTCATCAGTTGTGAATAGGAGTATATATGTATTACACTGCATTAAAGCAGTATATACTTAACCAGCAACTACAAAGCGTATATAATGGTCATCTTAATAGAAAAAACACTGTGTTTTCCTTCCACCTACTCCATCTAATCTAACTAAGCCATGATTTCAACATTTAGGGCATGTAAAAGAAAAACATCAACTTGAGTAAATATCAACTATGTCAAATACTTATTACTTATATATTATTATTATCTTTCTCCTTGTAGAATTTTTTCTTATTATGTATCAGAAGCAACATGAATTTTTTTCTGTTTATATTCATGCCACTATATGAATAGGAATAATTCATCTGTGTCAGTCTGTGAGGGCTTGAGTTTGTATCTATAAAGCTGAAACACCTTAGAGAAAAATTATTCTTTTTAATCTATAATCACAATTTATTTCAGATATGCACAGAGGTTAGCAGACTAAGCATTTACATGATTTCGATAAATAGCCTGACTTGAAAGATTGTAGAAACACGTTTATGAAAAGTGAGTTTGTCAATTTTGTGAACCAGTTCTAGAAATGATCTGACAATAAGCCAACTTAAACACTCACCTGTTTTGCACACACAGGTTTACAATTTACTAATTTTTTCTAAGATATCCACTGAGCCAGTGGCTAAATATTGCCCAAGATCATTTGTAGTTCATTGTTCATAAGATATTTACATAGATGCTTTATGTATTCTCAGACTGAGAGAGGGTTTCATTAACCAAGACAAATAACTCAGTACTGAAGCAGTGAAGTATGAATATCAGGGCTGAATTATGCAGAAAAATAAAAAGATATCAGAGGTGGCAGAATGGTTCTTGTGCACAACGAAGGTCTCATACCAGATTTTGATTGACTTGTTAAATAGAGAGCATTTTTAGTATATAAAAGTAGTCTTAATTAGAAATGCCATTCACTTATGGTCTCAAAGATAATCAGCAAAAAAAGAAATACTATGCTGGTATTATGACAGCAGCTAGTACCTTCAGCAAAAATCAGAATAGCACAAGATTCCATGAGCTACTCAGGTTATTGCTAAATTGGAGGTCTTAAGTCACCTCACTACCTGAAAAAGTTGAAGCTGTTCAGATAACCTAGTAATGGGATAAGAATCAGAATGTAATAGAGTCTAACATACTTAATACCACATAAATCTAAACTCTTTCATGCATACATTATTTTTTGTGTGACAAAATATTACTGCCCTCCAAAAATGAGTATCAAAACTAGCCTTCCAACATGGAAAAAAAAGGTATTTTAAATTAATATATTGTGTTTAAGGGTGTGGGTGCTTAAGGTTTTGTTATAGCTTATCTGGTTTGGGAGCAAATAAAGTCCTTGAATCTTCATACAGATTTTATCTACAAAGGCAGTGTGGTTCTTGGACAGTCTTTCCTTCATTATTTTTCTCTAGTTGACCATAACATTCTGTTTTTCAAAATAGAAATTAAGCTCTCTGCAGGAAAGCAGATATCTACAAAATTAGTATAATCTATTTTTTTCCTTTTTTCTTTTTTCTTGTGAATAAGGAAAGGGAGGTTACTGAATTTGGCCTTTCTCTTAGCTTTTCATAGTCTCATTCCTCTCTTCTCTCATTAATCAAGATTTCTTGTGAGGGAAAAGGGACTTATGAGACAAGAAGACAAGAAGGCCCATGTGGCTTTATCTTAATCAAATCTGAGCTCATTCTGTCTGCAAACACTGAGGGGATGATCTGTCCAATAACTTCAAATTACTGATTCATTTTGATTATATCAGAATGCCATTTATAACTTCAAGTTACTAAGTATGAAACTCATGTAGTTCTTGCCATTTAAAGCTTTCATATCTAGACCAAGATTATCATTTAAGAGTTCTCTTTAGCCAAGAAAGTAAAGAGGTCCTGTCAGGTCCCACTGACTGCAGGCACGGTCTTCATGCTATGGTACTGTTCCCTCTTCAGTGACTAAAACAGGAAGGCTTGACAAACATCACGGGCAAGACAAGCAGCATAGGCTAGATACATGAGCGTTTAGATGTCTACAGTCAAGTGTAATTAATCTCATGCTAAACCATGTAAGTATAATAGATCTGAAAGCATGAAGACGATGAGAGTTAGAGAAGTAACTCCTTTAGGCTAAGAATGGTATAATAGATCTGAAAGCATGAAGACAATGAGAGTTAGAGAACTAACTCCTTTAGGCTAAGAACGCATTAATAAACTGTTAGCTAGGGATCCAAAACTGGCAAGGGTGCTGCAGCTCTGCACCCTCACACCCACCAGCAGCAATGCTGAGTGTGTATTCCCATCAGACACATGCACTCAGGCACACGTGCACATCCCTATGTACCCCATGTAGAAATACATACCGCTGGACACACGGATCCATGCATGTGGGCACATGCAGCACTCACAGAGCATGTTTCACTGTTTCATGGATGAAGCTGTTTCTGGATTTCTGGATTTTAGTTGTGCATTTTGAGTGAATTTGCTGTTTGCTGACCTAATTTTGCAGCTTTAACCACATATTGCTGCTAACGCTTTCATTTTTACTCCAGATTAACTCTTTACTTTTTATTAATTTGGCATTTAATTCTATTTCCTTCTTTTGAAATTTCTATAATGGCTTTCTATAAGTTTCATTGTCAAAGTATCTTATATTACATCTTTCCAAGCTGACAGTTAACAAGATAACATTATTTATGGTTTTTGCAAAAAAACCACTCTGATGGCTTATTTAAGGTAACTTCCTAACAAAATGCAAAGCTAATCTATTTTCAATTTAGTACAACTTGTACCAGACAACAAATACCATCAATGAAAAACCTAAAATTTGAAGGCCGTTACTTCCATATGTCAAAACAACTGATTACAAATCAGTGCCTTTTTTGGGGCAGACTTGAAATCATTGTAATACAGAAACTCACAGCCCAACTGCAACAACCAGAGAGAAGCTTTGAATGTTCCTAGGAAGGGAGGCAGCGTCACAGAGAGTAAGCATCTCCTTAGCGATGGGGAGTCAGGCAGCAGAAGCTGTAGATCAGAAAACTAAGCCAGGGCAAACCAACTCTTACCTTTGTCTCCAATTCACATCTCAATTCCAGTTAGATGTGGGAGCTCTGTTCACAGCTGTACTTCCCCAGAGATGCAAAACAGTGTGCCCTGAAGAGCTTCTTGCTACCATGCTGCAATCAAAATGAAAAGGCAATTAAGCAGTTTCCCTTTTTTTTCTCTACCTGATTCTATTAAATCATCTCTACCAAGTCTGACTTACATAGCAGACATAAAACCAAATATTTTGCCTCTGGAACAGGAAACTTTGCACCAACTGGTGCATATTTTCAACATGATTTCATGCAGAGAGTGAAGTCCTCCAGCCTCAAGGTTTGAACATCTACTCTCATTAGCAAATTATACACTCTGAACAAGTTATTTCAGTTGAAATGAACCTTAATTAAAGAAAATAGTCTGTATTTTATATATATAAAAAAGGCATTTACAAGGGAGAATCTCACTTTTGAGAAAACACAATCTCCTTAGAGCAAGAAGAAAGAATCTGCCCAGGGTAAAAGTAAAATTATTAACAGTTTTTCACCTACAGTAAAAAGAACATTTTCCATTAACAATCTAAAATTGCATAATTCTGTTGAAACTATTTCACTTATTAACATAAATAATAATGCAGGACAACAGTTATCTCTCCGAAAAACGGGTGTAATCATTTCATAATATATATAACGATTATACTTGCTACATGAGGAACACAAACTCAGAAATCATCCTGACACTTTTAAGTTTATAGCAATGAATTTCAGTTTTCATACATTTTTTTCTGATTTGTCACCTAACCTTACTGTAGAATTGTAGCACTCTCAAATAAGGTGTCCAAAGGTTTTGCAGCATTACTTTCATTCTCAGAATAAGACTGCAACTTTTTAAAAGTGAAATCTTGGGCAGACAAACCCAAACATTTCCAAAAGTTAAAATTAACAATTTTGTCATGGTGTTTCTTCTTTCTTTTAAACAGTTGGAAAACAATTGAAAGATCGCAGCATTCCTCAATTATCTGGTTTGGAAACGTGAACTTCAGAGTACCAGGTTCCTCACAAACAGCTGCTTGCAGTAATTCTGGGAGAACCAAATGTTGAACAGTCTCCTTTCTACCTCTAATCTGACTTTCACTTTGAAGAGTCATGCAGCGACAGCTCCACATATTTTCAAACTGTTCACCCAGTCTTGAACAGCATTCCACTTTGCATTACCACAATCTGATCTCAGAACCAGGCAGTGATCTCCATATAGCTTTTTTTATGACTATCACAGATTTACAAAAATAGAAATGCACAATACAAAGATGAGATCTTTCTCTCTGACTGTTCCTCATTTTATTTCCCAGAGCATATTCTTCAAACCTTTCATTTATAAAGAGTCTTGTATCTCCTAGTTCTTTCTTACATCTCTGCTTTTTCTCATTTATTTTGTAGTTACTTCTTTTCTTATCTCTACAGCTTCTCAAGACTGCAGTATCTCATTAAAACAAAATTGAAACTGTTAACCTCTCTATTCTCAATAGTTTCTCAAGGTCTTTGAAGGACACAACAACACAATCACATACTCGTCAACTTTTAGAAACCTAGAATAACTTTTCAGGAATGCTGAATGTTTAAAACAGAGCTAGCCAATGCAATTCTTGTCTTGCCTCCATCACTCTCTAAACAGTCCCAGAACACAGAGTATGTTCTAGATTCAGGGACAGAGCTAGAAGAGAATCCTTGAAGTAAACACAAGTACGAAAACTATACTGGGTCACCTTGCCATTCAGCAAAATGTCTAATACATCAAGGTTAATTTGAGAACTGTACTTGCATTTTACTTAGAGAACAGACTGCACTTTACATACCATATTCCCTTGGAGAGGATGATGCTAGGTTGCATCTTTTGATGAACTGACAGCAAAACTGAGTCTCTGGAAAAGACTAAGTTATTCCTTCTCCATCACATTGTATAAGGCCCATTGTCACGCTGTGCCTCTGACAGGGTGGACATAGATCTCTGTGCTGCTTTGCTGATCAAGTTATAGAGACACGGGTGACCCAGTCAGATATCAGGCTGGGTTTTAGGATAATCCTTTGAGACTCTTTATTCCAGGACTTCACATGATGCAGGTTTTGTCAACACTATTTGCTGGATTCTATGAATCTGTACAATGTCTGCTCAGAGGTTTGGTTCCCATGTCTCCAGGCAGAATTCATTACAGGGGAAAAAAGCATTGAACAGCCACTATGGGAGTGAAAGAGTATCAGGCAGAGAGCCAATAATACAAAGAAGAGATTGAGAAAATATCTTCCTGACAAAATGCTGAAATAAATATTAGAAAATAACATATATGAGCATTCTAAGGTTAAAAACAAAGTCAAGAATAATAGTCTGTGCAAACATTTGAAGAATAAAAATGAAAAGTAAATTTGAATGACTTTGAATAAGATTATATTTTCACTTAACAAAGGGAACTAAATGAGCCAGGAATAACTTGAGTTTGGTGGAGTATTTTACACAATGTGTCACAAAATTAGATTTATAGAATTAAACAAAATGATACCCAAGAAGTATATTGTAATATGAGTAGTGATTCAAAGACAGTTGCTGTAAGGTAATTTAAATGGAAACACGTTGGTTTAGGTAAGCTCTCCTGTACCTCTGAAATTTGTAATAGGTCCATTCTAATTGAGGAATTCTATACTCCTGTTGAAAGAAGAGGAGAGATGGTATAGTATTCATTGTTACAGATGATAATTAACTAAGCAAATTTGTAAGTACAGTGAAGGGGTAAAAGCATAATGGAATATAATGTATTAAGTGTATCAGTGAAATAGATATAAAATACAATTCCTCTCTGGAAAAATTCTCCACAAGAATAATATCAATAATAAAGCTAAAATAAAATTTTCCTTCCGAGAGCAATTAAAAAAAAAGAGGTTTAGAAAGCTAATACTGTAACAAATATGGTGTTCAGGATGTTTGGCTAACACTTAACCACTGAGAGCCCAATTCAGACTTCATCTGCCTAAGGGGCCTTAATCTTCTCACGTCCTTGCTCCAGCATCTTCTGTCCTAAAACTGAGCTAGTTAGTGATAGACATCATTCCCCAAGCAAAGTTAGTTTGTTACACCTTTCCAGCCATGTTTATGTGCAACACTCTTCCAGGCACTCAAACACAAGCCCTTAGTGGACTGACAAGTCATATCCAATTAACCTCTGGCACTGGCTTGCACTGTTGCTTTGCCCTGTGTTTTCCCTTGAAATGAGAGAACTACTAACGGCAGAAGATCATTTGTTTTGACAATGCAAAATTAGGGATCTGGCTGTCTTCACCTATTGACTGACTTATCCCTTAACTAAACTATTGTCCAACGATTAGCTTACTATGAGGAAAAAAGTTATCGTCTGCCTGGAAGAACTGTGCTCAAGTAAGTCGTGTTTTTAATACATTGAATCACACATTTCATATAAAACTTGCAGTCTCCCACTCACGTGTTACTCAGCCGTAAAAAAAGGATTAATATCCTTGGTTCTTTATTGATTCTTGTCTCAAATTTGAACCCTTATCCAGTCTCTGACTGGCGCCATGAAACCAATCTTCTCTGCAATCCATTTAAATGCACACCCACTGAATTATAGTACCCTGATATTGCTATCAGGTAGGCCAGAGCTAACTCAAGTAAATCTGGTGTGTAAGTTCCTCTACTCTCACATTTTTCAGGTCCCAAACAAAGTAGTGTGTCTTCTATCACATTTTTCTGAATCCCTATCTTGGTATTTGTAAACAAATATCTACCTTGGAAAGTTCCCTACCTGGCTGGGAGAGGGTCTGGAAATATGCACTGTTCTTGGGTTTTAAAATCCTCCATGCCCTCTTGAACTTCTACTCTGGCTAATATAGTCTGCATTCTGCCTAGAAGCAGACTGTAAAAAAATCAAATCAATACATTGATTGCCTAGATCTGGCTCGTACTCTATTAAAATTTGACAAATATTCCAGTCAGCAACTGCAATCAGCAAAGTGCACTGAAATTTATATTCAAGTTACAAATTGCAAGTTATATAGAAAAATAAAATCTTGGGAAAGGGGATATTCCACTTCCTTTTGGCAACTGTAACTACTCTGTGGTGCATTTCAGCATATTTAAATAAAGAATCTGTTTGTATCCACACAATACTCAAAGTTTACTCCTCTGTGGGAGCATACTGATACTTAGCTTATGTTATCAAGCCAGAGTTGATTTCCAGTTTAAATGTTAATTGTCAATCTAAGGAACCTAATGTGGTTCCAGACTTATGAAAACCCTACAGTGACAACTTCTAAAATGTTGATTTTATATTTATTCTTTTGTTAAAGACATATAACTGAGATATTTCATTTTCAATCAGAGTGCATTGTTGATCACATTTCAATAACAAAAATTTAAGTCAGGCAGGGAAATGTATGCAAGAAAAAAAAAATTTGATAATATAGTTGTTGTAAATGTTTTTATGAGAAATAAAACCACTTTCAAATTAAGTTTTACTTCAGTAAAATGAAAAGCTGCTTGAAATTCTCCTAATTCCTTAGTTCCATGAATTTTATCTTTGTTGATGCCAGGAATGATCAAACAGCTTCTTCAATTCAGGTTAGTTTACAGATACTCATTGTGGTCTGTAGTACTCAGGAATTATTCTGGATGTAGAATCATCAAGGTTGGTACAGATCTTTAAGATTATCAAGCCCAAACATCAACCTAGTACTTGCACTGTAACCTCTGTGCCTCTAAACCATATCACTCAGCACCAGAACCAGATGCTCATTAGACACCTTCGGGGATGTTGACTCCACCATCTCTCTGGGCAACCTATTCCAATGCCTGACATAAGTTTCTTTGAAATAAATTCTTCGGTGCACACAGTATGAATTAGAACAGTAAAAGGAAAGTTGGATTTCTGTAGTTCCTCCCCAAGTGACAGTGGGAACCACAGAAGTTGTTTTGATTTGTTGATGTATTGTATCTGCAAAATGCTATAGATGAGATAGGAAGATGAAAATGAAAGTAGAGGGAGTAATTCTCTCAAGTGATTGATGTTTCTGCTTTTACTATAAGTCACAGGAAAGTAGTTACCAAAGTCATCTGTAGAGCTACTTTTAAAATTAAAAACTCCTATCACAGTTAGCACTATCCTTTCTACCCAACCATGGATTTTATCAGCATGCCCTTGTCTCATACTGAACTTTGCTAAGAAAACAGCATTCTTGTTACTCCACTCAGAGTAGTACTAAGAAGACCTAATAATTTCAGCTTACTTAGCAAAATAGGCAATATAGATCTGTCTTTAAAGATGACAGCCCCCCTTCCTAAGAAATGTCACATCACAATTTACTGCATCAGAGTTCGAGGGGCTGGATTCTTTTCCATAACACAAGATCCAACAATTAAGGACAATACTTTAGCTATTGACTAAAGGAGAAGATATTGACATAGGAGAAGACAACAAAATATTCTTATAAGATAAAAATTGTAGAAAGCAAAATGCCTCTGAATTAATGGTTTTCATTCCAGAGTGGCATTCCCCTGGCTTTTACACATTACTAACAAGAAGCTGAGAGAATGGTGTTGAAGAAGTAGGAAACGGAATGACATAGCTTTTAGATGAGCTCTGCTGTGAACTCATGCTGTCAGCCATTCCACAGTAGGGGTCAGAGTGATGTCTCCTGAGGATGCTGTCCCACAATATATCTGTGCTAGGCCATGATCCAGTACTACAGTGAGTATGAAGTAATTTACCTGCTTGATATCAAACTGCCTCAGTGTTTCTTTGCTGCAAGAACCCACAAATACTGTGTCATTGCTGATGTGTAATGAACCTGCAGTATGTGACTTGAACCCACAAATGACTTCCTAGCATCTTATTTTATAGCCTTGGCCATAGCTTTGCTATTGATATATCTTGTATGAACTGTGTTCACTTCAGTAAACTTGAGCACTAGCTGACATAAAAATACTTAACAAGAAATTAAACTACTTAAACTAATTAGTTCTAACTTCATTTCATCAGTGACTGAAAATGTTCCTGCTTGGTTCCAGTTAGAGGTCAGCAAAATTTCAGGAACTGTTCCAGTTTGGGATCAAATATTGATACAATTTTGGTCTAAATTACCAGATTCATTAATCTGGGACATGGTACTTAGAAATAAAAAGATAACAACAGATCGGAGAAATATGTATAATAGGAAAACCTGGCATTTTTGAGGAAAAAAATTGTGAAACTAGCCTCACAGATGCAGTCTCCACAATAGGTCTCAAAAGAAGACCATAAGATCCCATTCTTTTAAAGTCTTTTTTGTCTTTGCTATCTATGATTTAGCTTTGTAATTAATTATGATGGGTTTTATTACTTCAATATTTTAAGTCTAAAAATAAAATGGGAGACTGCTGTCATTTGCATTGCTGAAGTCCTTGGTGCCTTAAATGAAATATTGCTAGAATAAGAGTTCTAGTAACTCTAGTAACTTCAGAACATAATGGAATATCTACTTTCTTTCTCCTATGTCATGACACTGCAAAAAGTAAAATAGTCTGGGTTTTCAGCTTTTGCTTGTTTGAATTTGTTAAGGTTTATTTACTAAAATGGCTGCAAATAAGTCAAGAACAGTATAAACTCAGGAGTTAGAAGTGATTTCCATGGTCATCAGCAGTGATACTATTCTGGGAATAATCCTAGCAAAATTACAATATGTATTTTTCACACTTCAGCAGCATGACTCCTCTACAGATAGTCATTCCTACTGATCAAAGATCCCATGCAGCAACATCAGTCCTGGGCACATATGGAGGAAAAAGAATGCAATTTAATGTTCACATTTGGCACTCTCAGTAGGATTCATCTGATTTGCGAAGGAGGAAAACACATGATGCAGCCATTAATAAAGATGATTCACTATAGTAGATGATCTTTGAAGCCTATACTTAAAAAGATCAGATCAGCTTATATCTCTGAATTCTGTTACTATTTTTTAAATTTTATGGTAAGTAAGTAAGCTATTCAGATGTAATAATATCACAATAATTAAAGAATGATTACACCCCAAAACCTATATATATTCCCATGATATATTATTTGCAGAAAGCTTTTGATAGAACAAATATTGATGTGGCCCACATTAAGACTTGCCTGGATAGCATTCAGCTCCCTGGAGTTCTAGCTAAGGATTCCACTGCTCTGTTGGATCAGGTTTCACAGGATGAGTTTAAAGAGGCAATTGTTTCTTTAAACTACCAGTGGTCCTCAGAGAGAAATGGCTTGGGGCTTATTTTTATGAAAATGTTTAGATCTCTCAAAAAAAAATTGACAAAATTATGCAATACTGAAATTATAGTTTTGAAGATAAGTCTAATGGCCTTTGAATAAAATTGACCTGAGGAACACCAGAGCAGTTTCCTGGCTTTATGTTAATCACAGTACTGAGTGTGACATTCAGGTGCTAATAAGGGGCATATGTATGTAAATGACTCAGAGATCTGTGCAAAGAAGAATACTGACAAATTAGCATTGTTCAGAAGACTAAATGGTTTCACAGATTATGCTATCTGGGGAAAAAAAAAAACAGCTCTGTACTTTTTTTCTTTTTACAGTCCAATATACAAAACTTTTTGTGCTCTAGTTTCTTCTACCGTAACAATTAAGTTGTGATTGTTCAAGAAATCTCCTAACATAATTTCGATCTGACTCCAGCCCAATGACAGTAACTAAGGCATACACTAGTCACAGATGAATTTGTAGAAAAAAAATCCAGCATTTCTGCTGTTTAGTAAACCCCCAAGAAAAACTCGGATATCTGCTCTTGATTCCCATCAGAGGTGCAAGGCTGCACAGGCTTTTGATTTGTTCTACTCTAACCAATCTTACCTTAGATGAGAGATATTTTTGGCTGTAAAGTATTTCATCAAACCAGAGCAGTCCCCAAGACACAAGTATGAAATATTTTTTGCCAGCTTAAACTAAAAAAAAATAAAAGAAAATTAAATGTATGATCATTCTGAAACAGATGCAGTTCTATGTTCTTTTCACAGTATTCTTCCACTTTGGACACTTTTTAAATTTTAGTAAATTTTTTAAATTCTGAATGAGGAAAAGATGGTGAAACATCTTTTTGAAAATCTTCATTGATTTTCATTGTTCTGTGAATCACTTAAATTAACCCCACATGTGCACAAGCCATTGCTGCTGCTTGCTGTAAGCCAGCACAGGCAAATACTAGCAAGCCATGTCTATTCTGAAAAGAGCTGTGCAGACACCTGCCATCAGTGAACAGACATTCATCTCTGCTTGCTGAGGATTTATTTAACTTTCATCTCTGTGTAGAGATGAACAAAAGGAATTACCCTCTTGATGGTTTTAGTTCACCTACTCTATTGCATCTTATTTGGATGAATTTTGAACTTTTATATATCTTTTAATATCTCCAGCCAAATCCTCCACTTCTCCCCCTACTTTTTCACATTTTTGTTTTCTTTATAATTTTTTCTTTATCTTCTCTCCCAGTTTCTCATGACTCATGTCATTTGCATTACATTGCAGTTCTGAAAACAGTGAGAAATCTGTCAAGAATGGATGTAAATGAGATGTAATAGAGGAACATTTGAGATTGATTTTAGCAGTCGCTGTGATATTAAAGACATAAGGAGGGAAAAGAGAATTCTTGTTTAACATATAGTGAGAGACAATGCTAGGCAAAGTAGAGAACAATATACAAAGACAATCTATTCCCCCTAAACATAATCTGCTCAGATTAGCATGTTCAATCAAACCTTTACTACCTATAACATTGTGCCAAATGTGACATTTTTAAAAATGGAAAGGCAGGTTTTGTTCATTAAAATCTTCTGCAATGATTGACACTGTTATTTATTCTGAACAACTTATACTCACGATTCTTTATTATAGAAAGTAAAAAGTGCAAATCTTTGCTTGAAGACTTTATGATGCTGAGCCATTCTGCAGTAAATGGAGACTTCTGCCAGACAGAGATTCACTGATGTTAACATGTCTACACTTGAGGCCAGGAATTTGCTGAAATCAGCATCTTGCAAGGTCAAGTCTTTCTTAAAAATCAAAATTAATAAATTAAATAAACCATCATATTTATTTTTAAAAAAAATAAAAATAAACACAGCTCCTCACACATGTATTTTTGACATCTCTAGTTACAGCTGCACATTGCTTTCAATTGCCACATTCTATTCAATTCTTGCAAATTAAATTTTGGTGCTTGCACTGTTCAGAAGATGCTCAAAACCCTTCGACAGAGGCCAGTTTCCTTCATTTGAGAATTTTAATTGCTCACAACTTTTTAACAAAACCGTCACCAGAGCACAACCCAAGCATGTATTTTTGACATCTCTAGTTACAGCTGCACATTGCTTTCAATTGCCACATTCTATTCAATTCTTGCAAATTAAATTTTGGTGCTTGCACTGTTCAGAAGATGCTCAAAACCCTTCGACAGAGGCCAGTTTCCTTCATTTGAGAATTTTAATTGCTCACAACTTTTTAACAAAACCGTCACCAGAGCACAACCCAAGCCTGACCATACTTCC
>NW_008687540.1:0-28549 GCF_000695815.1 Acanthisitta chloris | reverse complement strand
ATTTATGCCAGAAAGACACAAAATTCTGGGTGAAATCCTAGCTGGGAGAAGAGGATAGAGCGTAGGACGTGAAATAGAACAAGTCAACAACCACATGTAGAATGATTTGGTCGCAAAGTCCTACCATGCTGAATCAGATGAGAGGTCCATTACCAACACAGACAATATAGGAACAAATGAATCATTAAGAAGCATATGAAGTGTGGGGGCTTGAAAAGCAAAACTTTGGCTAGAGAGAACATTTTTGGGTTACAAAGCTGTATATGTTCAACAGAATGAGGATTGGGCATGAGTGAAAACAAGTCCTTTGCAAGTCTTCCCTAATATTACAAGGCTACTACTCTTAAATAAGTCTTTCTTTATTAAAGAAAATTCCCCATCTTTTGTTGATACCTCTAACTGTGGTTCCATGTGATGCTCTCTGGTTCCTGATAATAATGCAAGCATAGAAATATACTGCTGAATAAGGTTGAAGACACAAGAAGAAGGAAAACCAATGTCAGAAAACAGAGAACCAAGAGATAATAAAAAATAAAAAATTTATTTTGTGGAAGAAAATCAAAGATCCAAGATCCTCACCTTCTGAAGCCAACATAAATATCAGTAGGTTTACAGCAGCTCATGTAATACTGTTATCTTTTCTTCAACCCTGCTGTAAATTATGTCCTGCTACAGGTATTGAATAGGGAAGTTCTTAGATACATATGAAATATGAATATTTGCATTTGATTCCAGTTTGGCTTTACAGTAAGAAGAAATTCATATTACTAAATGTGTGTCACACTGACTCAGCAATGTTCCAAGATTAGAAATCCTGTAAATATTTTATTGTAAAACAATCTTATCAGAGTCCTCTACTTGTCTTCTTCTGAATGCCTTTTTTCATTTTATATGCTGTATTGTATACTGACAAAGAAGCTCCTAACAAATCATAGAATCATCAGACTCTAAGCTACTACCTCTCACCATGGTAAAGGTGGTTTTTTGACTCCCAATTATGAATTTGTAATGGCTTTTCTGTTTGCAAAAATTATCAGAAATTCAGAGCACTTGATACCTTCAGCGTGTAGCCTAGTCAGAAAAATAGTAGCAAACTGCCTATTTGAAGGTCCTAAGTTAGAGACCACAACTACACTGCTATAAGGAGTCTGGATGTGGAAGCCCACAGTAATAGTAATTCTACATTTCTCAACTCTTTATTTACATGCTTTGTTGTGACAATAGCTGCATCAGCCATCTCTCATATGCAGTCAGAATACAGTCTAAGTGATTCCCATTCACTGTGTACTACATGATACACCTCACTCAGCTTGTCATGTAACTTAGGTATCTTGCTCATGTCAGTTATCTTTGCCAATAAAGAGAAATAAATACACTGGCAGAATGGGTACAACTATTTTCAGCAGCTGTTTTGATAACATGAACTGTCATCTGATAGCACTTATCTTTCTCCAGCAGTTGCATTGGAAACTGAAGAGACTTCAACTTGACATCCAATTGCTGTTAATTAAAATTAACCAAAATAAGATCCACTTCTATTAATGGAAACTGCAAGCAAAATTAAATCTCCATATGTTCCCCCTATCATACTACTAAAAAGCTGTTCTTTTCTTTTAACACTCCTACTCAAAAGAAATTTATAAAATAAATGAGAAAAAAAGTCTACCATTTCAATGTTGCATGTTTTTTCTCTACGGATAAACAGCGAAGAGTTTGTCTATGGAAATACAGTAACTAACATAAAAATACCACAAACATTTGTAAGTAAGATCAGCAGTCTTACCTACACTATTTTGGTGGCTTTTAAGGTGAAATAGACTGAAAGACTGAAAATGGTACACTATCATGGTCTGATACAATGCATACCAGCAAGATCAAGCCTATATTGCAAATATTGCAAATATTGCATAGGCAGCTACTTCCACTTAGTTTCAGTTTTAGAACAAAAATATGAAAAAGTTGTCTTTTCTTTAAAGTTGCTTCTTCTAGCTCCATATTTTTTATAGATTTATATTTTTTCTAACACTTGATTTTCAGCTTTGTAACAGTTCTTCAATATTGCACTTCAAAACAGTAATGCAGTCCCTTAGGTGGAGAAGGTTTCTTAGAAAAGCAGGGATAAATTTTTTGCTTCTACTTATCATGTCAGACCATACCATACCATGCATTTCTTAGTATTATACAGCCCTCAGTCCTGTGTTAAAATAAAAAAAATTAACCATATTTTCCATGTGATAGCCCAAATATGGAATTCTCAAACATTTTCTATGAACTTTGGAAATAGTCCATGTTAAACAACATCCTCACAGTGAAGAGATAATTGTTATCCCTCGGTTCCTCAAATCCTCTTGATTTTACCCTCTAGAGCTTTCATTTCAGTTAGCTGGTAAAGCTAACTATTTGAGATTTGTAAATATCCCCACTAAACTTAACCCATAATTTTCTCAGGAAACAGAAAAAAAATATTGCTGTTCACATATATGTTCCAATTCCATATACATATTTCCAATTTAGAGTTACATCATTTTTTCTCTTCACAGGATATTCTTAATCAGGAATTTGCAATGCAGAATAATTAAATCAGTGAGATAATTTTGGCAAAATAACTTGCAGAAGTACTCCAAGAGGTTTACAGGAGGTTCCTCTTCACAAAGTAAAAACTCATCTTAAAATAGAGTGTTACCCAGAGAATACAAGCTACATAGGAAGCGGATTTAAAGCAGAAAGCCAGTAGATAAAATATAATATGTATTAGCATAAAAGAGTTGCTTTTGGATGCAAAAAGGAATAATTTTATTTTTATTTAATCAATGTTTCTCTTATCAGATAATCTGAGACATGTAAATAATCTGTGGATATACAGAAGTTTCGGCAGCCAAAGGGATCAGCTTCACAATTAGGCTATTACGATTCATGTTAGGTTCAAGGTATGTCCTGAGTCTCTCATGGATTTACTTTCCTCTTATTTCTGTAAGCTGAGTGTGTGCAGTGTTTTCTGGCTGTTATTAACAAGCCAAGTCAGGAAACCAGTTGTCAAGTTTATGTTTCCTGACAATCTTCATCTGTCATCTCCATGACATACTGATTTTCCTGCTCTGACAAAAACATTTCTTTATTTTCTATCAAGGTTTTCTGTCCTTGAGATGTTTAGTTTAAAATTAAAACATTTAATATTTGCCAATCTTATCTGAAAACTCCTCAAGCCCTGTGTTTACCCAGGATATAAATCAAGGTGGTTTTGATTTTAAATCAATTTTGGACTTTTAACTGGTTCTATTTTTTACCATAATTTTTCATCGTTCAGTTACCATCAAATCTGCCACTGTGGTAGAAATATTTTATTGTGAATTATTCATTTCCCTCTCCTTTCCTCTTTTAATATAGTCATACCTGGCCACTAGCCATATGATTTCCAGGCCCATAACTTACCTCATATTAAGGAGGCAGAAATAAATGCAGCTAGTAGATTTGCTGTACACTATTAAGAACAATTCTAGTAATTGGAATCAGGGCAGGAACTACAAACTGTCAGTGTCCTTTTAAGAACTAGCTGGCAATCTGCCAACCAAAAAAACCTCCTTATAACTAAACTGACATTTCTGAATCAGTACTTTTAGGGAAGAAGTAGAATTTAGTGTGGAGAAAGGAGGACAGAGGATTGAACTCTTCGCAGAGATGTCTCCCAGACAGTGCAGTTAAGTACATTTTTCCCTCTGCAGAACATCTGAACTAATATATGGCCTTGGTGTTTTTCTTTCTGACACTTAAACTTAGTAGAATCAATGCTGTACACATCTACATGAATGGATTTTTCTGAGGTTATCAGAATAACCGGAGACACCCTTCTGAACATTAAGGTACTATAAATGACCTTCCAAGAAGCTTCAAGCTTCAAAGTTATACCAAACATGAAGACATAGCACTGCAGAAGTGCATCTGCTCTGAGTACTCTCTCTGAGAGGTGGAATCCATGGCTTAAGCATCCACTCCATGACAGGAGTGATGGCAAGTCTGAACTTGCAGATCATAGTTTGCCACAGGACACCAAA
This sequence comes from Acanthisitta chloris, assembly GCF_000695815.1. Classification (NCBI taxonomy): domain Eukaryota; kingdom Metazoa; phylum Chordata; class Aves; order Passeriformes; family Acanthisittidae; genus Acanthisitta; species Acanthisitta chloris. The sequence goes on along the minus strand of NW_008687540.1, from coordinate 24,500 downwards.
ATGTCAATATATTTGCACTAATTTTATCTTGGTTTACTTGGAATGAAATAAAGAAAGACTTAAGTTTCAGCCTTTAAACTGCCCCCATGAAGGAGCAGTAATTGCTTTCTCTCACTTTAAACAACTAGCTCATATTTTGCTGGAAACTTTTATAGTTCTAGAGGATAGATTTGGTAAGTCTTAATTACTATCCTTTGTATAATCCTTTCAGATATCTGCTACCCAGAGAGGCTCACCTTATTTCCTGCAGGAGTTTCTGCTGTTAATGACAGCAATGAAGACAGACAGCTCAAAGGAATCTTTTTATGCCCAAACAATGAAGCAGAAATGTGAGACTAAGAGTTGAAAACAAACAGACATACCTACTTACAAATAAAAATTTGACATTTTAAGGTTTGCTGCATTTAGGGGCCTGTGAATACTAAAACATCAGGATATTGATTGCTGCTCTTCTAGCACTGAATCATAATCAAACACAGACACTTGGTTAAGTACAAAATTTACAACAATTTAGTGAAAATTCCCTTAATAATAACTTTTATACTACAGTATTGCAGTGCCAAACAGTTCTAATTTAATGCACTTACCAAATCCCCAGCATTGCTGTCAGTATAGGAATGAACAATTAAAGTCAGTGAAACAATGTTACTTCTATCCCCAGATCAGTGCCACTTTGTGCACCTAGAACATCTGGCATTTATGATACATAATTAGAAAGGGACATAGAAACCCATAATATGCTTTAAAAGGAAATTAGTTACAGCACTAACTATGGAAGGAGTCCATATTTTATTCCTTCAAAGAGCCAATCAAGTATTAATTAATTCTCAGGATCCTGAGAGACAATCAAATAATGTAGTCGCTTTGAACAGAAAGCTTGCTGGAAGACAGTGTAGCCTATGCTGGATTTTTCAATATTTTGCCTTAGATCTTATCCTTGGAAATAAAACAGGCTGCCTTTGACTTAGAAAAACATACATGATAGAAATGTGCAGGTCTTATGTTGGGGAAATGTCTTATTTTAATCTGTCATCTTCCCTTTCAGTCCCTTCCAATTTGAATAACATCTCAAGGGAATAAATAAAGAAGAAGGAATTATAAAACCAGTGTTTGACTATTATCTTTGTGTGAGTATCAAACATCAGTTTCCTAAAACAGTTATCCTATCGAGAAAACAGGAATAACACCACTCTTACCTTCATGGGCTTTGAGCCTGTAAGGAATTAAAGAATGCCATGTCTGTCTCAATCACTGTTAAGACCACAAAAGGATTCACTCTAAGATGTGCTAGCCACCACAAGGACAATCTGAGATGAGCACAAAAGAGATGAGTTTATGCTAATTCCAGGTCTGGCAGAGGTGAGATCTGGATAGCACATCCTGATTAATGTATCTAAACACTAATTCCCACTGTGGCAAACTGCATATACATATCACCAGTCAAAGATCGCCCGGGACAGGCGGTCTCTGCGACAACCGAAGCCCCACCCTGAAGAAACATGCAAATGAAGGAACGTCCATCCTCACTTCACATGCAAATGAAGACAGGCCCATCCTCACTTTGCATGGAAACTAGGAATACACCTCCACGAATACCTGGAATTTGTACTGTATAAAGGTGGCACCCCCAGATGAGCAACTTGGGACCCCCACTACCAAGAGCATGATTTGGGACACCCACCACCAGAAGAGCAAATTGGGAGAGAAGGTGAAGATGGACCAACAGGATGCTGCTGGATCCACAGGTGGTGACTCTCTCTCCCTCTCCCTCCCCTCACTCTCACTCTCTTTCCCCCTGCTCTTTCCTATATCTTTCTATCTCTCTACTTCACATTTATAATTATAATAAAAAAATCCATATTACAATATTCTGATATTATTAATGTATTATTGACTTTAGCACATGGTCTCGTTTGCACCTCAATTTGGTCAGAGGCACCTCTCACTAAGTGGATTTTAACAGAACCTCAAACAATAATTATTTGTTGATATGAGAACTTCAGATAAAATTATACAAAATATTCAGATTACCTAGGTCATGCAACTAGAAGATAAATTTCAGGCTCATGTTCAGAAATGGCATGTCTGTATCTTCTGTTTAGTCTTTTCTGAGGACTTTCAGTGACGGGATATGGATCATATCTTTCTACCTGTAAGCAGAATTCCTGCAACTTTCCCTCATTCAATACATACCTAAAGATACTGACCTGGGAGTATGATATGCTAATACCCCAGAGTTGTTTGCTTCTTAGTATACACAAAGAACTTCAATTAACACTGATATTGATCTCTTGCTAGAGCTGCAGGGCTGTTTGACAACAGGAAGTCCAAACTAGGTCTCTTCTGTGGTGATACCCCATAGAGGTACACTGACAGTGCAGATTACTAAATTTCCTTGGTCTTAATGCACTCTAAAATTAGATGTTTAGAAATATTAGCAGTGACTGGATGAGAATCAGACTTTTCAGTTTTAGATGTGTAGAAGACATGTATCTACATAGACTCCAAGGTAGTCCTGTGAGGTGCAACTCTACCTACCACACTGTCCTGTCTGGGGAGTAATGCTTGAAAATGGTGTTTGAAAACCACCTGTCTTATATTCCAGTGGTTATGACTGGTGTGATGAATTTCACATTTATCTCATGCAGAATTGCCAAATTTGAAAACATGATGGAGGTAACTCTTCCATAAATCAGCAACTTTAGACTCTAAAACATAAAATCATCAGAACGGACTAGAGTAAAGAAATTTCTTGTACCCTCTGCTAGTTATTGTACCTTTTTCTTCAGAATCTGTGTTAAACCTCACCAAAAATATCTCATAGAAGAAATGATGCTTCTCTCACTATAAATGTTCTTGTCTCTGTAAGCTAAAGACTGAGTTGATGAATAAATGCAGCTAATCTAAGGTGACTCGGAAGATAATTCAAAATCTAGCCTGTCTGGACAAATTTACAAAATAAAGCAAAACAGAATCCAGCCAATATGGGGATAATACTTGTTCAATTTTGAGGCATAAAAAGAACAAAGGATACTTTATAAACCAAGAAAGGTCCTTTTAATTACCTTCCATTTTGAAGAAAAAAAAGCAGCAACTTTGCTCCACAGTTGCTTCCCAGTGCTTAAGATCCACTTACATGGATTTTATGTTACATCTTCTTCGCCCGGGAAGTCAAGTTATGTGTTCGTAAACATTGCAACCCAGAAAAGACAGGATATCTTTACACACAAACACAGACTAAACCACCAGCTGGACAAGCACTAAAATTATTTGTAAATGTGTTGCTCTAAATAGCAGTCACATAATTTTCTCCACCTGGTTTATCTATAAATTAATTAAAATGCTCTACCAGGGGAAAAGAAGCTGTTCTGGCCAGAAAATACATCTTGTCACTTTAATATGTTTCAGTGAGTTTTTTTCTGTCTGCATAATGAAACTGAAAATTAAAAAGCAGTATGTTAATAACAACTAAAAATAATTCTAATCTTGTAAACTGACTTCTCTTCAAGACGTTGTTATAAACCAACATTTCTGTCACTATGTAATCTGTACTGGGAAATATTCTCTTTGAGAACAGGATACAAGTTTGTCCATAGGGCTGCACAAAACTAAGGAATACCTCTTGTTTAGCGAATAATATCTGCAATCAATGAAGTCTCCTAGAGGTAATGTAAGATCCTAATCCTCAAAGCCTAAAGTCATCTTCATTGGTTTTAGACAAATGAGAGATAACTGTGTGTAATGTAATATTGAGGTATGTATTTCAATGCATTAGTGCAGGCTCAGCAACAGTAATACCTTTTGCTCAGGTCCAAGCGAGTGTAAAATGGAGCTCACAATCAGATGTCTGCAAAACACCAGGAAGACAGTCTCAACAAGGTTCCTCACTCCTTGTCTGCCTTGACATGTCATGCACAAGCAGCCTGCTCTGTGCTGAAGAACAAAATGTGGGAGCAGTCGAGCAGCAAAGGAAAGGCAGCAGTTGCAGGTGAGCAGAGCTCCTGAGTGGTCAGACTGCAACATTTGAAATGAAGCTTGAAAGACTTGGTGTGTGACAGTACTGTCAGAGTGTGAGAGGTAGCTTGTTAGATTGACTGATAGACAGACTGTATATTTTTCCCCATATGAAGATAAAAAGATCTGAATTTTCTTGTAGGTAAAAAATGCTGTCCTGTCAACTGAAAAATTGTGTAGCTCACATTGACTGAAATGTTTATTCCTGTGCCAGAAAAACCTACAGAGAAGCTCTCTAACAGGACACTTTGGTAAGAATAAACGAGTCTGCATGAATAAGATTTGCAGGATCACCTTTCTTCCACAACTAAAAAAGGGGAAAGACTCCAATATCCTCATTATTCCTGTCAATACATATTTTGTCTTCATACTAAAATACTGAAGAAGCCACCAACTCTTTTGTAAAAACATAACACCCAACCAGACATTCCCATGAGTACTGGTAAGCCAATTGCAGAATTATAACTGGCAAGTTAATTTTGTCATGTAGCTGGCAAAGGCAGAAATTGTTTAGAGAAATTGCAGGGTTGCAGAATCATTATTCCTAGTAAATACTGAAAGAGTTTTGGAGTTCCCAGATAATATAAATAAATAAGTAACTGTAGACCAGGAAGATTTAATTAGCATTAAACACATCCAAGGGTTGAGGGCTGGAACCTCACTGCCTTCTGCTTATTAAGTTGGTTGTGATTTTTACTCTGCTTGTTAATTTTACTTCATTTTGCATAAAATTATAATTTATAACTCACAGCAATCACTTAAACCACATTATTGTTTAAAAGCTTAACTGGCAGTTATTTGATCTAAACACTAGTTACACTACTGCTAGGTTAATTATTAATGACTTTGCTTTCCATTCACTTTAAGATGCTATTTTACTTTAGACTAAACTGCCTAGGAGACAGCCTAACTTGAGCTGATATTACTTATGGAACATTGTATAAGATTACTTACAAGACGGTGCACTAATGAAAATAATTCTTTTCTGGTCACAGTTACTCTAATTAAAATACGATTTTCGTTGTTGTTTTTCTAAATTTCCTGTTCATAGACCTTCCTTTTGATTAATTTCTCATTTCTGTACTGTTCTAAGTCTTGACTGAGGTTGTGGACTGTCGTGGTTTAACCCCAGCCAGCAGCCAAGAACCACGCAGCCACTCACTCACTCCCCCACCCATGGGATGGGGGAGCGAGTCAGAAGGGTAAAAGCTACAAAAACTCATGAAGGGTAAAGACTAGAAAAACCCATGGGTTGAGATAAAGACAGTTTAATAGAGAAAGCAAAAGCTGCACACACAAGCAAAGCAAAACAAGGAATTAATTCACTGCTTCCCAAAGACAGGAGGTGTTTAGCCATCTCAGGAGAGCAGGGCCCCATCATGCGTAACGTTCCTTGGGAAGACAAATGCCATCACTCCAGATGTCCCCCCTTCCTCCTTCTTCCTCCCACCTTATATACTGAGCATGATGTCATATGGTGTGGAATATCCCTTTGGTCAGTTTGGGTCACCTGTCCCAGCTGTGTCTCCTCCCAATCTCCCATGCATCCCCAGCTTCCTTGCCAGCGTGGCAGTACAGAAAGCAGCAAAGGCCTTGACTCTGTGTAAGCTCTGCTCAGCAATAACAAAAACATCTCTGCATTATCAACTCTGTGTTCAGCACAAAACCCAAACATAGCCCTATACTAGCATCTGTGAGGAAAGTTAACTCTACTTCAGCTCAAACCAGCACATGGACTCTTCATCCCTGGAGGTTTTCAAGGCCAAGTTGGATGGGACTTAAGAATCTTGGTCTAGTGGAAGGTGTCCCTGCCTTTGGCAGTGGGGTGGAATCAGATGATCTTTAAGGTCCCTTCCAGCCCAAACCATTCTATTATTCTATGACCTTTCTTGTCTTCTCAGACAGCTAACCTCCTACATTGTAATTTTAGAAGAGTTCTATAGGAGGTCATAAAAAACATAGAATCATAGAATAGGTTGGAAGGACCTTTCTTGTCTTCTCAGACAGCTAACCTCCTACATTGTAATTTTAGAAGAGTTCTATAGGAGGTCATAAAAAACATAGAATCATAGAATCAACCAGGTTGGAAGAGGCCTCAAAGATCATAAAGTCCACCCCTACTGTTGTTATTAGATCATGGCACTAAGTGATGATGATGAGATAATCTTACCTTGTAATTTTTTATTATTTTTTTAATAAGATCTACCAAGCAAATAGAGCAAACATGGGACATATAGCTATCAAAAGTAACTTTATTTTAAGGGTATGCACTTTTCTGGATTTGTTTGGGAAGGACTTAATTTTCTTCATAGCAGCCCATATAGTGCTGTGTTTAGCATGTGTTATTGAAACAGTGTTGGCAACACAGCAGCATTTTATTCATGACTGAACAGTGCTTGAATGGCATCAGTGCCTTTCCTGTTTCTCCCTTTGTTCCCCCAGAGAGTAAGCTGGGAGTGGGCAAGAGGCTGGGAGGGGACATAGCCAGCAGAGCTGATTCATAGTTGATAATTTTGCCGATGATAAAAACCAGAGTAAGAGATCATAACCTTAAAAACAGGTTCATAACCTGCCTTAAAACCAAGGGAACTGTTTATAAAAGGAAAATCTAGTAATTTCTAAAGTTTTAGTTAAGTTACTGCAAATGTATACAATTTGAACTTGATATGTGGGATATAGTTTAAGCTACATATTTTGAATAGAGGCATTATGAGTGCATGATTCCATTATTTATCAAGGAACTTCCCTTGGTATTACCTACAATTCATTTACAACTGGTGAATTTTTATTAAAATTTATCTTATTTATTGTTTTGCTTCATACTTTCTCATGGCATTGATTTCAACAGGAGCCTTTGCCTATCTTCAGGCTGTGTTCATTCATAGACATTTGAGTTATCGCAGACCTATAATCATAAAGTTCAATTTGTTTTCCCCGGCATTGAAGAACTGATTTATTATCTAGTTTCGTGTTTTCAAAATGGCATCAAGTTACATGATATAAATACCACGATTGCACATAGATTCATTTGGTATTTGTGCATTCATTGATATTTGGTTTTAGTGGGAAGAAGACAGAGGAATTCTGTACGTGTGATGCAAATGAAAGCACCTAATTGAAAAGTCATTTGGGGTTATGTGCATGTAAATAAGGATGAATGGGATTCATTAAATACTCATAGAAGCTAATTCATTGCTTAATGTATTTTTGTTCAGGACAGGATCAGCTGGACCAGTGGAAGCCCTGTTAAAGGTATAAATTTATGTTCAGGTTCATCATCTCCACTAATTTCAGATACACAAAAACTGTGACACCATAGTAAGTTCCCTGAGTCCCCCTTGTGACGTCTATGGAGAATTAGGAAATCTGAAAGGATAACTCATCCCATTCAAAAGTAAAATAATTACAGGTGATACAAATTCCCATAGTAGACCTTCTATTTCACGACTGACATAGACTAGATGCCGGAAGGCTTACATTAGGGAAAAAAAATCCCATCCAAAGTCACCTCTTCAGGTTCACAACTTATGATTTTTGTTTTTCAGTAGCTCAACGCAGTGCTGTAAGAAGTGAAATGTCAAATTAAATCTTCAAGTTTAGATAGTATGAATTTAGAATTTATAGGAATTAGGCTGTATCTGTTACCAGAGGTTGGCCCTAATCATGACTCTAATCATGAAGCCACTACTAAATCCCTACTGCCTTCACCCACCCTGGTAGAAAACAGCCAGACATGTCAAGTGGAGCTGTCCATTAGATTAAACGTCAGTATTCACATGCTTAAAGGTAAGCACGTGTGTGAGTGCTTTGCTGGATCATGGTCTAAATATTCTCCAGGGTAACCGATGGCTTCTTTATACTTGTCCCAGCCTTACTGAATGGACTTTTGGGTTTGGGTAAAAAAAGGTCACATTTAATTTTTCTTCACCAGAAACAAATTGTGCATCTTCTGAGACTATTTCACTTGAAGTAGCTATGCACCATTCTTAATGTCCATGGTTCCTTTTTATCATTCATTTCCAATAGTATTAAAAGACATTTTCTTCTTCTCAAGAAATAAGAGACACAGTAATAAAACCTGATATAACAGCCTTTGAAATCAGTGGGAGTTTCTCCATTGACTTCAACAGGTTTTGAATTAGATTCTAAAATGTTAAATTTAGGGAATAACAATTAAAGAGTTCTCTCATCAATAGGAAAAAGATCAGAATGTCTATAATATATTAATTCTAATTAAAACGATGGCACAATAACTGTTTCCTTGTCTAAAATGTATTATTAGCCTCTATGATATAAATAATTCCAATAATCAGCATGTACATATACAGATATACAAAATGCACTAATGTGTGTAGTAATTAAAATTTAAATTCTAATTTAACAGATGTAATGAAATGTAAGTATTAATAACCTCATTAAAAAGTCTGATGAATACAAAAGCTCTCACATTATTATTACTCTCAGAAAGAAAGGAAGTATTGTTAATCTTCTGAGCAGCTGATGACACAGAAAATTATAAGTAATGGAAACATTGCACAAATTAATTCTAGATTAGGACTGAATAGCTTGTATTTTACAATAGGAAGATCATTCTTAGCAGAGAGTAAGCTTGATCATAGAAGAGTTTGGGTTGGAAGAGACCATTCTGTTAGAGGCTGTTCTAATTATTAGACTCCTTTTCTCTCCCATGGTCCGCAATTTTTTTAAAAGAAGCAATCATGCTCTAATAACAGGTTTAGATGAAACTAGACACTGTCCAGCAGCATCCTACAAACACTGCATTATCTGACTACTAATGAAAGGTCTCCTTTCAAAAAGTTTTGAAGCTGTAAAAGACTAAGGGGAGACTTTTCAAAGTGTAGAGTAATATGAAATACAATTGCTTGTGCAATTTTAGGTAATTGAGTTTTTGGTATTCATATTGATTTGTTATGTATAATTAGTAACTACTATATGGTTAAGCTAATTCTGCAGACATGCTTTTTTTGCTAGTCTGAGATACATCTCATATGTAGAAGCATAGCTACTGGAATAGAAACCTAAAAAGACTAGGCTACAATTATTTACTATATTTGGGAAAGAAAAGTCATCATTGCTGTATCATACAGAGTATGCCAGCATATTCTGCATTTGGCATTTTTAGTGTCATTAATATTTGTATCCCCACCATCATCTTCCCATGTCTTCTAGTAACACATTAAATCTGGCACATAATAAATATATTTTGCACATAAACTCCAGGAAATGGCAAAAAAATACAAGTATATTTTTGCCTCCAATTAGCATCATTATTTCTGTTTAGTTATCAGTTTCTGGAAGAGCCAAACAAACAATTACTTACATTAATCATGGAAAGAAATGTTAAGACAGCCCATGGGAGAACCATTTTTTTACTTATTGGCTTTTTGTACAAGCTGTATTGGCAAAGTCATTTCACAAGTTTAATGGATGACTCCAGCTTGTAAAATGTATTGGCCTGGGTAGGTCATATAGTGCAATATTTACAGAAATGGAACCAGACAAGTTCATTGACTAGAGTAGCTAAATAATAATAACAAAAGGCTGCATGTTTACCTTTGCTTTTCATGCCCTCAATAAATATTTTTTGTGCCATAGAAAATTTAATGCTATAAAGCAGTCAAAAAAATCAGGCTTTAATTACTACAGAACCTTCTGGTCAAAAGTTACATTATGTTGTTATTTGTAAAACCTGACATCAAAAGCTGAATGTATTATTAGGAACAGCAATGATAGGACAAGGGGTAACAAGTTCAAATTGAAGGAGGGGAAGTTTAGGTAGATATCCGAAAAATGTTTTTTACTGTGAGGGTGGTGAGACACTGGAACAGGTTGCCCAGGAAAGTGGTGGCTGTCCCAACCCTGGCAGTATTCAAAGCCAGGCTGGATAAGGCCTTGAGCATCCTGGCCTAGTGGGGAGGTGTCCCTGTCCATGGCAGGGGGGGGTTGTGACTAGATGATCTGTAGGGTCCGTTCCAACCCCTAAAATTCTATGATTCTATGATTCTATGATACCTGATGAAGACTGAAGTTGTGTCATCATGAAGAGTGAAATTATTTGTGTCCAGAGACAAGGCTTGTGAAATGTCTGTAGCAAGGAAAAATCCCTTCATTTTGAAATAAAAGGCATTCATAATGTAAGCTTGCAATTAGCAACTAGCTATCAGAACTGAATCCAGTGACTGCTTTTATCTTAGGGTTTGTGTTTTCTAGTGCTGTAATGTGCTTGGTGAATGCATATTTATCATCCAGAAAAAAAACAAACCCTGAAATTCACACAATGTCATCTAAAGGTAAGAGGTTAACAATTAAATGTACTTTGAGGTCTAACAGACAGCACCTTTTATTTTGTGCTTCGATTAGCTGTTTACACTTTTAGTTTTGAACTGAAATCTGGTTGTTCACCATTGGTGAGGAGCATTGAGTGCCCATCAATCTTGAATACTTTGCTGAGTCACCTGAGGGGTTTAATTTTAATCTGTCATTGATTTAAAGTCCACCGATGTCTTTGAATATTTCTATATAGACAGGAGTTCTTACCTGTGCAGAAGGAGAGGGGAGGGGAAGTGCTGCCTGTGCAGCCACATGAGTGGGCTCAGTGACACCTGGGAGTATCACACAGTGATCAGTTGGGAGGCAGGGTTCCAGAACTAGCTGCTGTGAATTATCAAGGTGCCCAAGGAATACTACTTTGAGGTAAGAGCCTTCCCCTTGCCATTCTTGACCAGAGTAAATATGCTTAGCAAAGCAAGAGGTTTCATGCAACTTGTAAGAAAATATGAACATACAAAATGTCTTTTTTTTTTCCAGTACCAACAGCAATACGTTTTGAGCACCAGGCAGAAAAACACAGCAAACACTTCAGATAATGTTCATTATGCTGTAGAGTAAGTAATCACATTGTCAATTAATGAAATAAAGCTCTGCAGTTTATGGGAAAGAAAACTGTGCTTGTGATAAAAAGAGATGAACAGAATAACATTGCATTAAGATGCTCTTTCAATGCAGAAGTTACTTCATGCTAAAGTGAAAGGACTCTGCCAACAAGGCTTTCAAAGTTAAATAAATTTAATTGTGTCTCCTGTCCTAATTTAGTAGGTCAGTATTTCAAAGAAATACTGATAAGCAAGCTGGCAGGAAAATGAGGGAAGCAGTTGTGGAGAGGAGAGTGAGAAAAGAGTTTAGACCTGAATTACTCTTGGCATTTACAGGTTGTGAGTAATGTTAATATAAATTACAGCTGCAACAATGATGAGTCTCTGTTATAATATATACTGTCAGGAGCAGCCTCTTCAGTGACCTCTGGTAATGTGATTCTGCTGGTGAATGCTTGTGAATTTGCTGAGGAAGCAAGTTAGAGCTGCAGAAATGGCAAGCCATTCCTCATTTCCCAAACAGGAATCTGGCACTGAACTGGAGATTCAAAAACTGCATCATACATTGTGCAAAAATAAATAAGAATTTAGCAAAAATTTATATGGGATATAAGGGTCATGATAGGACATAAACACAGAGTCCGTGTCTAAGAGATGGATGACTATTCTTCTGGCTGTGTGAAAATACCTTTTGTCCCCATGAAAACTGATGAATGAACAAAGCGATTGGAAAAAGTGTTTTACATGCTGGAAGAAAATACAGTAATTCATTGCTCATATTTTTTTTATACCTTCTTCAGCAATAGTACTCTATATTTCATCTTCAGCCCACCTGCAAAAGTACAAATGCAGCAATTATTGGCAAGTGTTTGCTAGAAAATACAACATATAATTACAATAGCAAAAAGCCACTAAATTTGTAGTTCTTCTGGAGTCTGGCTCTATAATTTCAACAACACTTTAAAAAGCAAAAAAGACAGCTGCTTACCTTAGCCACTAATCCTAGAGAAAATGTTTTTTGTCAGAGTAATACACAGTAAAAAAGTAACTAATCATTAACTCTCCACCAGTCTAGTTGCTAGATCTGTAACTACCAATTTCCTGGGGTTTTTGCCTAATAGAAGCTGTATTGATCATTTCATTTGTTCCTGAAGTACAGCGAAGTAGTCAAAGAAGCTGTGTTTATGTGTAAGAGAGTCAGCTCCCTGTTGTGAACAGGCTGTTTCCTGCCTATTAAGAGTAAAGAAAAGAGCTAAGCATTGTTTAAAAGCTTATTTTAATATTGACATTGTTGTACTGGGGTTTTTTTATTCTTCTCCACAAAAAAAACCTTGAGAAAAGTAATTTTAGTTCTAAATGAATGTGGAAAGTAATGCATGGGAATAACAAGTGCCATGGTTTGACCTTTTTTTTTTTTTGCCGAACCACTTCTTTCACGTAGAATTTGTTTCTCTTTGTTACACTGAAACTATTCACACAAATTTGCACGTAGAACTAAAGAAGACATCCAGTGTAACAAAAATATTTTTTCCATTCTTGACAAGTTTAATTGTTTTTGTCTTGAAATTACCTAATATTGCATATCAGTTTTTTAAAATATATTAAATGTTAAATTAAAAAGATTGCTGTGGACTAAACCGAACATTTTAAGTCCTTAAAAGTTTCTATTAGGTTTTGAAATCAGAAGACTTTCTTATGTATAATGTGAAGTCATAAAGTAGCAAAACTCACTAGTGAGGGTTTGTGGCATTTGTAACATCTGTAATTTCCGTAACTGAACGTGAAAATGTGATAATGTTATCACAGCCTTTTCCAAGTTTTGTCTCTTCTTGCCTTGATGATAAACCCAACAACATTATTATCTATGTAGAAATTGGAAATGTTAAAAAAAAATTGACTTGGATGTGCAGAAGAAACTTAAGAAAGGTCATGGAACATTCCTAAATAGTTCTTGGATATTTATCAAAACTAAATTTTCCAGGTATCTGTCCAAACTCTCCTATTCTGGCTTTAAAATGCTGTAGCTCTGTCCCTAGCTTCTGGTGGTAAACCATCTAACCATTACAGGTAGAAACTAGACTATATAATTAATTGCCAAGTGTATAGAGTTCGACATCATAAAGATAAATGACAGTGAAAAAAACACATTGCTCAGGCCTAGTACTTACAATCATTTCAGTAATATTTACTTTGCAAGAGCTTCTAGCTTTCTCCTGGAAGTTAGGGTCTTTATTACCACTAGCATTATCACTCAAACCTATTACTTCATTGTCTAAGGGCCCTTCCTTGGCCCACAAAAGATTCACTTATTCAACTACAGAAGGCACTGTTAGAGCCAAAATTAATATATGTTCTCTCTAATCTAAATGAAGAATACTGTTGTCATGAATAAAAACAGCAGAATGATAGCAGTCATATCATAACAATTCAGAGTTTGAAGTCTGAAGTCAGTAATCCTTGGAAAAATAATCCCCATGAATTCTGGGAGAAGCTAAACAGGATGAAACAGGAAACAGTGAGAAGTTAATAAAGCAGGGATCAAAAGGTAACTGGGACAAAATAAAAACCAAAGTGAGGATCAAGAAAAGTGGACAGAGAAATCAATTCTGAATTGCGGAAGTCTTTGTGGCAAACATTTTATAAATACATTTCTTATAAATCTATTATTATAGGCTTCCAAGTCCAATCACTTCCATTCTTTCATGAGTTAACAGATTAAGAAAACATAGAAAACAGAAAGATTTCTTCTGATATTTCATTGGGGTTTTTTTAGGACTTCATTCAAGCAAACAGCAGCAACAAGAGATCATTCACTGACATTGTTAGGAAGAGAAGAACATTAAATTAATTTTTTACACTGCTTTCGAAAAAAAAGAGGACTAACTACTAAGATTATTTCCCTAGTGTGATTCTGGCTAATATTATTATAATAAATCTGACAACTATGCACTTACTATACCTAGGAAGATAGATACGCAAAATGGAATGGAGCAATATATTTGTATATAATACATAGGTATTACACATACTTATGTACACACTTTCAGCATTTCTGGACTTTTAAGTTCAGTTCTATGCACTGAGATTGCGAACTCCCTTACATTCCCTGAAATGAGAGCCGTAGTTCCTGTAGTTACAAGGCAGAGCCAAAGTATTCCTTCTTTCTACGCCCTGACCACAGGTCACATATCCTTAAATCTCCAGTTAGACTCATCCACCACTACTGAGCCCCTACGGAAGCAAGCTTATTGCCAGAGGGTTTCATTGCTCTTGGGAAAGGCTAGTCTCCTGGCAAGGTTTCTGGTTTTACAGATTCTCTAGTATAGGCAATAACTCCTACCTGCAAGTTTGAGCTGTGGTCTTTGAGCTGTGGTCTTTAAGTCCTCACTTTAACTCCATTACCTGGTGCATGCTCCAGGCTGAGATTCTTCATGACACAGTCACACAACAAAAGCACAAGACAATAAGAGGTCTAGAAAACTGTACAATGGCCATGTGTGTGCATATGCACACATATACCACCATCTCAACAGATAATGGAAATCAGCATACTTGTTCCCACGAGGAGAATGCACAATTGACCCAGGTTTTTCAAAAACTTTACTGAATTTAAAAATGTCAGATTATTTTTCAGATGAGTCAGACACATGGGGAAAAAAAATTCACACTAAAAATTCTATCAAGTAGCTGAGGAATAAGTACCTTGATTTCCCTTGCGTTTTGACTGGGATTTAAATCACAATCTATATTTGAGTAAGTTGTCTTAGACTGGTTTTGCAGTCAATGGAGAGGAGTTGGCATTTCTAGGGCACACTTTATCTCATCTTAAAATAGCTGTCTAAAGCAGGTCAGACGAATTGTGCCTTTTACTCCCCACTGACTATAAAAAGCATAACTAGCTCAGAGGTACACATCTACGCTGTAGACATTTACAGGTAGGTGATAAATTCCACGCTACATGATTTATGATGAGCTGACTTTGATGGCCAAGGAGACATGAGTTCCAACTGAATTTTTCCCTGCTCCAAAGCTGGATCCTTTATAGAGTTTCTTGGCAAAGTGGATGCTGCTGTATCTTCTAAGGGATTGAACTCATGCTGTAGCCCTAAATTCTTGACACTTGGACATTCAGACATTACTTATTCATAGAACTGATGGAAATGTGGTCATCTTTGAAACCATCCCAGCCTTTTGAAGCACTCCTTGGCAAATTTGACTGAATGAACTTTTTTTTTAGGGAAAGACCAATAGAGACACATGCAGTTAGCACTGCTACATAAGTATCTGGGGGAAACCACAATAAAAATTTCAAACAAAACTAGGCAAGTGGATTCTCATCTTGCATTTGTTCATAAGTAATTAAAATGAGGTACAATAGCAGTGTAAGTAAAACCACTCATTTCTAACTATATCTTTTGCTTCTTCATTTCTTTCCTACTCCTTTTCCACAACTAATTATTTTATTTGTAATAAAAAACACCTCCTACTGATCCCACTGAAACCAAGCTAGTATTAAATATGAATAAGAGTTTCATTATTCAGCAATATGCATCTCGCTGTACATCTTTGTCTTATAAACTGTAAGATTTCTGTGGTTCAGGGGCTGTCCTTTATTTACGGTTACTTTCATAAGTATATCATCTGCACAACTACCATATATGATCAAAAGAGTAGTGTTATTTGCACAGAGAGAATAACAAAACCACCGTAGTTCAAGCAAATATTTCTTAAATAGGGAAATAATTTTTTTAGTAATGGTCATACTGAATTTTGTACTGCAAAACCAAACTGATTTGTAATATTTCAGGCTCTGGGTACATGGCACAAGGATGAATGTCATTTGAATATAACTGTTAGGTCAAGTGTCTACTATTTCACTCACTTTTTTGTTCTAGCTGCTGAGATAAGCAGCTGTCTTTTTCCTACCAATATTACCATAAAGGAGAAACCCCTAGATGTTTCTTCAAGAGTTTCTAAAAAAGAGTTAAACAAAAACCATTGAATGCATTAAAAATCTTACATTGGATTCAATTTGCTTTCATTTTGGCCTTATAGAAACCACTCTCACTTTAAGGATGAGATAAAAATAAATTATTTGTGTTTCTTCTTGCAATTTTAAAGGGTATTTTCCTCTTAAATTTTTATGCTGTGATTCTATTGTTCTATGAGAACCTTAGTATGATACCCTATCTCTTGTCATATACTAGTCCATTTTAATATAAAATCTTGAAAGAAAATTGAAAACAATCTTTTTCAGAAGCTATAATTTCTCATTTCAAGGACCCAAAGTTATCTGTAGTATTATTTTGAGTTAAATTTCTTTACTGTATAGGCAATAATTCCTGTAAGGAAACAATTCTCATTTTCATCTAATTTATTTAGCTTCACACAGCATGGAATCACCATATGGTCAGCATCAGTCCTCCACAGCACTCTTCTCTCTAAATTGGAGAGATGGACTAGATGGGTGGACTGTTACATGGATAAGAAATTAGTTGGCAGTCACATCCAGAGTGTAGTGGTAAACAACTCAGTCTCAATGGGCATCAGTGACCAGTGGACTCCCTCAAGGGTCCATATTTAATATCTTCATTAGTGGCACAGCTGAAGGGGTCAAATGCACCCTCAAAAAAAAATTGTTGATGACAGCAAGCTGAGTAGTGTGATTGACACACCTGAAGGATGGGAAGTAATCCAGAGGGACGTTGGACAAGCTTGAGAAGAGGGACCACGGGAATCTTATGAGGTTTAACAGGACCATGTGCAAGGTGCTGCACCTAGATCAGGGCAACCTCTGGTGTCAATGCAGGCTGTGGGATGAACAGATAGAGAGCAGACCTGCTGAGATGGTCTTGGGGATGCAGGTGTATGAGAGGCTGGACATGAGTCAGCAATGTGCACTTGCAGCCCAGAGGGCAAATCATATCCTGGGTTGCATCAAAAGAAGTGCAGCCAGCAGGTCAAGGGAGGTGATCATTCCCCCTCTACTCTTCCCTGGTGAGACCTCATAGAGTACTGCATCCAGCTCTGGGGTCCCAGCATAGGAAACACATTGGTCTGCTGGGACGAATCCAAAGAGAAGGGCCATCAAGATGATTAGAGAGATGGAGCACATCACCTACAAGAAAAGCTAAAAGAATTGGGATTGTTCAGCCTGGGGAAGAGGAGGTTTCAGGGTGACCTAATTGTGGACTTCCAGTACCCGAAGGAAGCTTAGAAGAAAGACAGAGAGGGACTTTTTACATGGCTTCAAACTGAAAGAGAATAAGTTTAGATTAGATACTAGGAATAAATCCTTTACTGTGAGGGTGGTGAGGCAATGGAACAGGTTGCCCAAAGAAGTTGTGGATGATCAGGGACAGGTTGAATGGGGCTTTGAACAACCTAATCCAGTGGAAGGTGTCCTTGCTCATGGCAGGGAGGTTGGAACAAGATGACCTTTAAGGTCCTTTCCAACTCAAGACATTCTATTATTCTGTAATTCTTTGCAAGAATTTTTAAATGTTGAATAGGGATCAGAATACCTCTATAGTCTGCACATCTCTTCTCTGATGTTCATAGGCCTTGCTATCCAAGGATCCTTTCATAAAACAAACAATTCAAGCAGGCAAGATGCCTAGGAGCATATCTGGGAGCACAAAAGATTACGTGGTGAGTACAGATCAGAGTCACACTTACATCAGCATTTGACAAATGAAGGATTTGCTCTCTTAACATGCTTAGATGAATTATCTAAGGTTTTGAGTATTTGCTATACATTTGCTAGATGTGCTGATCATATAAACTAAATGTCACAAAAAATGCTCTGTATCCTATTAAGACACTACACTTTTGCTTTATATTCAGGTCCATGGTCTCATATATGACACAGTTTGCTTTGTACTCATTTTGAAAGGTTCCAATGGGCTTTCTTGTTTAAGAATTATGTTCTGTAAATATGAAACTGAATTCCTAAGTAGGAAATTTATCAAACAGACATAAAAAATAGAAAGACAGGATCTGACACTTGATGATTAAATATGCTCTGAAACTGAATTCCTAAGTAGGAAATTTATCAAACAGACATAAAAAATAGAAAGACAGGATCTGACACTTGATTAAATATGCTTCTCTCAAGACTGGAAAAGGGGTCCAGAAGATAGTTGTTGTTAATTTAGAAACGGCCTGAAGAGGTAACAAAAAATGCACTCTAATTAACTTTGCCACTTAGTGAAGCTATACTTTTTTTACTCAAAAATACTTGTATTTGTTCTGTTCCAAAAATGCACATAATTAAACATTAATTTCATTTTAATTGGGTCCCTAGTGAACACCCCTATGCCATTTTGTCTTTTAAAACTTTGGCTAGTTTCAAACAAAAAAATAACTTGTACTGACAAATCAGCCAGAGGCATGATCTTGCCTTTGATTGACAGCTATGCCAGTAACTCCTTTAATAAGGGGACAATTTGGTTGGTGTAGATAATTTTCCTCAGTGTGGGTGACAGCCTCAGGCACAAGTAGTCCAAATGAGTGCTTGAAACCCCATGCTTTTAAGTAACCCCAAAGGTACAGCTAATTCAACACTTCCCTACATCATACTATCACATATCAAATATTCTGAAGTATCTGCCCAGTAAGGAAGGAGAGATAAGTAACTCAGTCATCTATTGTTGTCTAAGTGACTTGGAGTTCTTTTGTGTGTGTGCTTCAAAAAAGGGTTGTCACAGTAATTAACTTAGATGATGATAAGTGTTTCCTGTGTGTGCGTATCAGCAGTGCCCACACTACTGTATCCAAAGAAGTGCCTATGGAGGAAGCTTACAAAATAGAAAGCATGGAGCTGGGGATCTGACTTATAGTCATAAATGGGACAGTCTGAGACAGATGGAGACGAGTTATAAGGAGAATCAAGGGTAAAATAGGAAAACAGTGCTATGGCATCGAGGAAGAGGGATAATTTAATGAGCAGCCAGGTTTCTTCCTTGGAGCCTTCTACTATTCAGCTACCTTCTACCTATTAAGTATTCCAGCAATAGACTGTTCTGCTGGTGTAGGTAATGTCCATGTCAGGAGGATATTGCCTGCAAAATGCACTGTGTCCCTCTATGCTCTTTGGTTTTGCAAAAGACTACTGTATTGGATTTGTGTGGCAAGGTTTTGGCAGGAAATGGGTTAGTGGTAGCTTCTGTGACAAGCTACCAGAAGCTTCAGCTGTGTTTGATAGAGCCAAAGCCAGCCAGCACATATGGCCAAAGCTAAGCCCACCAGTAAGCAGTACCTCTGGGATAACGTATTTAAGAAGAAAAAAAAGATAATGTCAAGGAGAAAATTGCATCTAGAGATGAGAGGAGTGAGAATTTGTGAGAGGAACAACTCAGCAGACAGGCAGGACAGCAAACAAGCAGGAGGAGGAGTTGCTCCAGGGGCAGGAGCAGATATTTCCCTGCAGCCTGTGGTGAAGACTGTTGTGAGGCAGACTGTGAGCCTGTAACCCATGGACGTCCACAGTGAAGCCAAGATCCACTTGCAGCCCATGGAGAACACCATGCCATGGCATGTAATGAGTGAGGTTTTGCAACTGATGCAATACAATCCCTCTTTTCTGAGACAAGGGAAATATTTATATGTGTGTTGTTTCATGTAGCATTTGTGCTGGTTTGAGCTGAAGTAGAGTTAACTTTCTTCACAGAGGCTAGTATGGGGCTATGTTTGGGTTTTGTGCTGAACACAGAGTTGATAATGCAGAGATGTTTTTGTTATTGCTGAGAAGTACTTACACAGAGACAAGGCCTTTACTGCTACACTGGCAAGGAAGTTGGGGATGCATGGGAGATTGGGAGGAGACACAGCTAGGACAGGTGACCCAAACTGACCAAAGGGATATTCCATACCATAGGACATCATGCTCAGTATATAAGGTGGGAGGAAGAAGGAGGAAGGGGGGACATCTGGAGTGATGGCGTCTGTCTTCCCAAGGAACCGTTACGCATGATGGGGCCCTGCTCTCCTGAGATGGCTAAACACCTCCTGTCTGTGGGAAGCAGTGAATTAATTCCTTGTTTTGCTTTGCTTGTGTGTGCAGCTTTTGCTTTCTCTATTAAACTGTCTTTATCTCAACCCATGGGCTTTTCTAGTCTTTACCCTTCTGATTTGCTCCTCCACCCCATGGGTGGGGGATTGAGTGAGAGGCTGTGTGGTTCTTGGCTGCTGGCTGGGGTTAAACCATGACACATTAATGGAGCAATTTTTTAATCAAATAAATTACCCTTCTTTATGCAAACAGTCAAATCAAATATTTTATAATTCTACAAGACAAGAACTTAAATTTCATATCAGAAACAAAGTTTGACATACAGCAATGGTATTAGTAACAAAGAGAAATGTAAACAACGGATAATAAGCAAAACCAAAGCAGTGCAATTTGTGATTCAGACTGTTAATTTTGATCTTAGTTTTATGATGTGATGGGTATTTAGGAGCATACTGTAATATTCTACCTAGGTATTACCTCTGCAAAAATGCAAAGGTCTTTCTGGTTGATAGAAAGACTCATACTAATGACAAAAGTCTTCAGATCAGATAGGTAGGCCATAACTCAATAAGGCTTTTAAGCATTTGGAAATGTTATGCATATGTTTAGATTGCTTTAATAAATAGGGGTAGAGTTAATTGTATATGAAAGCAGCATTGTGATTTGAACCTTTAATGTGAACATGCTGAAGACTTCTGAACAGGAAGATTTAAATTTTAGTTATGGAAAACATAAATTCATGCATTAATAAATTTTTTTAGCTTTATTTCATTGTCTCAATGCATCTTTTTTTTCATTACCCAGTCAGTAAAGTTCCACCTTGCAATGTTTCATCTCAGCCTGTGGATACTAAAGATCCATAATATATAGTACAAGCACTTCTCTTCCAGCAGTGGGTGGTCTGATTCCTTAATCAACCTAATTTTTTTGTATTAAAAATCTTAGCTCAGCTTTTGCTCTCAGAAAATTTATTTTACTCTGCTTGAATACATTTATTTTAGAGTACATGTGTGCATACATGCACAGCTCAGTGCCTAGTAACTGTATTATGTAGCCCAGAACATCTCAGCATTTCCATCACAATTCCTTCCTTCTTGAGATTTATCACAAGGTAATAAAAATTCACCTAACTCTGAAAACAAGGCTTATGTGCTTTAGCATACTTTATTACATTCAGAAGGAAAAAAAAACAAGCAAACAAAAAACCAAGGAAAGAGAAAAGTTTAGTTTCAGTAATAACATTGTGAGGAAATAAAAAGAGAAGATAGAGAGTAAGCAAAAACTTCTCACAGAGCTTGTATTGTTTTCTTCTTTCTAGCATCAGTTTTTCAGACCATTAGTTACTACCAAAGGACATAAATGCCTAGATATTTCCAAGGGAAAATGCACTTTAAAATGGCTTCTGACATCCATAATATCTACTTCTAATTGTTGCACAGAGTTGCATTTTTGGTTTTGCTTTAAATCAAGATACTCTTGCTATTTCTCTAGGTGGGATATAATTTTTTTGCCCTGTTATAAAAGTTATGTATTTTTGGCTTCAAAGAAAGTTTATATGAACTGTGTCCTATGCCTCTCTTTTCCCCAGCATTTTAATGTGCACTACTACAGCTGTGTGTCA
The DNA here is from genome assembly GCF_000695815.1 of Acanthisitta chloris. Classification (NCBI taxonomy): domain Eukaryota; kingdom Metazoa; phylum Chordata; class Aves; order Passeriformes; family Acanthisittidae; genus Acanthisitta; species Acanthisitta chloris. Next base: position 2,959 of record NW_008687540.1, on the reverse strand, counting down.
AAAATAGTAACTAAAGAAAGCTCAAGATTTAACAGTCTAAAGAGCTTAAACACATAAATGAATTTCAAGAATAATGTGGTATTTTGAAATTATTCCTTTTCCACAGCAGCACGAATATAAGGACAATCAAGCTTTGCAAAGAGTGTTCAAATAGATAAGCAATCATTTTATATGACAGAGGGACAGCATCAAGTCCTATCTGGGAACTTTAAGTGGACCATGAATCTAAGATGCCCACATATCACAAAAGAAAGTGTTCATTATGAAAAATTGTCTGTTTTGAGATGAATGTCCTTAGGCTTTTCATTTCAAAATCCACTACATTGTATATTCGGTTAAGGACTCCTTGCAACCAAGACATGAATTTGCCTTTTCCAGCTCTCTGTTGACTCTGCTTTGTGCTGGTTTGGGCTGAAGTGGAGCCAACTTTCCTCACAGTGTCTAATATGGGGCTGTGTTTGGGTTTTGTGCAGAACACAGAGTTGATAATGCAGAGATGTGTTGGTTATTGCAGAGAAGTACTTACACAGAGCCAAGGCCTTTACTGCTTTTCATACTGCTACACTGGCAAGGAAGTTGGGGATGCATGGGAGATTGGGAGGAGACACAGCTGGGACAGGTGACCCAAACTGACTGAAGGGATTTTCCATACCATATGACATTATGCTCGGTATATAAAGTGGGAGGAAGGGGGGACATCTGGAGTGATGGTGTTTGTCTTCCTAAGGAACAGTTACACATGATGGGGCCCTGCTCTCCTGGAGATGACTGAACACCTCCTGCCCGTGGGAAGCAGTGAATTAATTCCTTGCTTTGCTTTGCTTGTGTGTGTGGCTTTTGCTTTCTCTATTAAACTGTCTTTATCACAGCCCATGAGTTTTTCTAGCTTTTAGCCTTCTGATTCTCTCCCACATCCTGCTGGTGGGGGAGTGAGCAAGTAGCTGCATGGTGTTTGGTGGCTGCCTGGGGTTAAACCACTTGGTTTATTTGATCTTTGGGAAACAGCAAGAGTTCTGGGTTCTCTATCTGCTACACTATGATTACAGTGAGAAATAGCATAAGGGAAGGCAAAGGAGATTAGGTGAATGAAGAAATTAATCACATGGAATTGGTGGCATAGGTTGAAACGACTTGGGATAGGTAGCCAAGCCTAGAACTCATTTAAGCAAACACAGGAATTCCTCTGTGGACAGCATGCCTCTTTAAAGTGCTTTGATATGCCATGTTCTCTGGGTCCACAAATATTTATACATAAAGATATATTTTCTAAGAGGAAGTCTGAATGCACTATATTATCACTGAACTAGGCACAGTACACTTTATTTTTATGGAAAGAATTTTTTATGAATATTACTTCAATTGTGATCTGTTTGGGGGTTTGTTGTTTTGGTTTTTCTTCTGGAGTGTTTTGAGATTGTTTAAATGTCTTCTCTAATTATATGCAAAAATGTTGATTATAATAGTCTATAAATTACTAATTTATGAATGTAAAAATAATAAAGCAGCAAGAGAATAGGTAAAGCTACAAAGCTACATTCTGTGCATATACTGACCAAGCTATCATTTTACATACCCTGTTACTCTGCTTTATAACTATAAACAGGTATAAATGGGTATAAATGGGTTCCAGTATGCTGAACTGTGGCAGAAGTTTGAATTTGACTTGATCATCCTAATCTTGAAGTTTAATTTTTTGTGATTCTAGATGAATTTTTAATAAAAACATTTGAAACCGAGTCTGAGTATATTTATACCATTTTCGATGTGTACCTTAGATTACATAGAATTGTGCAAAAATTGCAAGTTGAAAATTACAAGTTTTCATGCACTTTAGGGTTTTTTTTATTTCTTCCAGTGTTTTAGTAGTGCTTATTATGTATTAGGTCTGTAGAAGTATTAGGTGTGTTTCATTTTGATGTACCATGGAGCAAGTTCTTAAGTGGATAATGCAGAATGCCTTCTCAGAGCCCTTTGGGATTTTGAAAGATTAGGGTTATAGTACAATCATGTGACATCCCAAAAAGTAATTTAGATTCTGTTACAAACTTTTATATTCATTCAGCTCATGTATTACTCCAATAAATCCCATTTTCATTACATCCTATAGTGTGGTATACTGTTGTAAAGACTTTATTGAAGTTCTCTATTTGTTTTGGCTTGATGGATCGAAAAATTGTTTGCATTGTACAGGTCTGATCATTTAACAGGTATTCATTTAAATGGGTAATAAGATACAAGGGTTGTGTAATGAGATGGAAAATTGCTAACCACATATTAGGTGATCACTATGTTTTTTGTTCAAATCAATTTTGGCAGAAAATAATAAATCTAGAAAATAGACTTTGAATCTACGTTTCAGATTAGTAATCAGGAGGTCACTCTTGTGAAAATATTTTCCCATTTGTTCTTATCTAATGGGGAAAGAAGCCAATGCCTTATTTAATAGCAATTTCACAGTGAGATACAGGAGTCATACAGAAAGGGACATGCATCTGGGCTAAAAATTCCCTCAGACACAAAGTGATGTCTTCTGTCCTTTTTCTCTACTGAATACTGAGGTTTTCCCATTCACCTCCTAAATTAAATAGACTCCATAATGGCCACAAAAAGGAAGGAAAGAAGCAGAACCTCTATATGTGACTAGGAGACTGAAGTATAGCTCACGTGTAGATTTACCAGGGAAGGCTTGGGTCATGCTTTTCCCAGCCTTTCTATCATCCCCCAGTATGGCTCTCCCTGAGCCCTCCAGTCAGAGTCCATGTCAGAAGGAAGCTTAGTCCCTCCTCCAGAACACACATGCTGGCAGCAATGTGACAGGACAGAATCAGAAGACTTATGAGGATGTTAGAGCCTTCTCTTTACTGAATCCCCACCGGAGGCCCCTATCACATTTTTCTCAAGGTGAGAATTCTCATTCCCTCCATCCTTTAGGACTGCTGGCACCCTGTTTTATATATAT
>NW_008687539.1:0-5886 GCF_000695815.1 Acanthisitta chloris | reverse complement strand
GCCTCGGTCGGAGGGGAGGTGAGCGCTCGGAGGCGCAGGACGAGGGGCAGAGCGCTCACCGGTGCATCTGCCACACGCACCGACGCGGACACCACCGAGGCGGGGGGGGGGGGCTTTTTTCCAGCTGGTTCCCGGCCAGAATCCGCGGCAATGTCCGGCCCCTGCACTTATCCCAGGTTTCCTGCACGACGTGGGCGTGTAGGAGGCACGGCCGGAGCTGCTTGGCTGTGCTGAGCACATGGACAGCGTATGCACGGCAGTTCTCTGCGTGGCAAAGGCAGGGAGAGTCTCTCGTAAGCTGTCTGTGGGACATTGCTGACGAGTCTCTCGTAAGCTGCCTGTGGGTCATCGCTGACCCTGGACAGCTGCCAGGATCCACAGACAAAGCACAGAGACTTGGTGTGTGCACCTACAGCAGTGGTGGGGAATCTCCACAAATCGGAGGGGTGACACCTCTGTCACCATCCCTGGGGAATGCTGGCTGCCTTCAGCTATGGCCAGCTCAACTGGATTACAAGGAAGAGAGCAGACTGACTCATCCCAGCTCGAGTCCAGGCAATGCTTCCTCAGTGGTGCTTCTGTTGACTGTTGCATCCGGCCCGCTGTGTGCAGGAGCCAGACTGAACCCATGCCAGAGGACCGGAAATAGCAGGTTGCAAGATGTGGTTGGGAAATTGAACTCCTGAGTTGTGGCAGGAGCCATGTCCTTGGATTTCGGAGTCTGACAGAGGAAAATGACCCAGTAGCCTGCTTCATGGGGTGGAAGGCATAGAGGTTTTGGCAGTACCTCTTGTTACAGCAGGCCTTGAAACTGCTTGGTGTCCACAAAGCAGACCTCTTATTGGAGGCCTGTGCCTGTGTGCATGCAAATGCTCTTCTGGTGTCCCCTGCTGCATCTAGTAACTGCATTCTGCAGGGGCTGAAACCAATGTTCACAACACAGAGGCTGTAGACAGCAAGATGGTGCAGGATTGTGAAGGGGAGATGGGTCCTATAGGCAGAGCCAAAGCCTTCAGGCAGTGCTCCTTAGGGAGGCTGTTTGTGTATGAGCTGCTGAAACACCCTCCTGTCACCAGCTCAGAGGTGATCTGTGAGCACTGAAGTTCACACAGAGTCTCTGCTAGAACTGCCTCAGCCTCTCTGATGCTGCTTCTGCACATTGAATCAGCCTTCAGAGACCTCCAGTCTGGAAAGCCTTTCCTGTCTGGTGTGTTTTCCTTTTGCTCTGTGCCTCTCCTGGTGTCTGGAGTGTGGAGTTGACCTCAAGTGTCAGGATTCAAAGGCAGGTAAAGAGCTTCTTGGGCACTAAAATAAACATCTTTTTTTTTGTGTGTGTTTTTTTTCCCCCTTATTCTTTTCCCTAGATCTGGGATAAAATGGCTTGCTGTCCTCCAGAAAGCAGCAATTCTCCCACTCCTGCAATGTCCTAGAGATGGTAGGACTTCCTCATTTTTTTCCAGCTAGTAAGTCATGCAGTGCTGCCTTCCAAACACAGAGATGGGAAAGGAATAGAAAGGAGTTTGAAACAAATACTGCTTTTCCTGCTCCTAATGCTGCTCCTCCGCAAGTGGCCTGCATGCAAGCCAAGTTCGTGGGACTGGGGGCTGAGTCTTGCAGTGTATTTCCACAGCCTTGCAGGCAGCCCTTACACTCCACAGACACGTGTTACTAAGGACTGCATTACCAGTGCTATTACCAGGTCAGCAAACCTTGAGGGAACCTAGCTTTGCTGCTGGCAAATGCTGGGTGAAACCCTGGAAAGAGGAATTGGAAAGGTGACGTTTTTCTGCAACGTGGACAAGGCCACAGTTCTGAGGAATGCAGGAGCAGTGTGAGTGCAGGATTTGTAGGAGAGGTTTCTGCACAGCACTTGCCACGTTACGTCTAACACACTCCAAGGGGATGGCCATTTGCTAGGGCAGAACAATGAGCACCGATGGGAGTGTGGATGAAAGCAAGACTCCCATCTTGCTCCTCTCACATTCTCTTTTCAGGCCGCTTCTCTTTTCGTTATGAATACGAACCATTATGTCCTCCTGTCTCTCCATTTCCACTTCCTTTCTTTCTCTCTCTCTTTTTCTTTTTTTTTTTTTAGCTGCCCAGGTTGTGCTGGAGGCAGCGGAAAACGGGGGGAAGGGGAGGAAGCAGGAGCTCAGCAGGCAGCCCGGAGGAGGTAAGTGAAGGGCGAAATGGCAGAGGGATGAATGGCGGCGCTGCCTTCAACTCCACCTTCTCCCGCCTACCGCCGGCGGCTGCCAGCAGCTCCCCCCGGTATCCCCTCAGCGGCACGGCCAGCCCAGGGGCAGCCACGGCCGAGGCCTTTTAAAAGCAAACTGAGTATCACGTGGTGAAGGTAAACAAAGGGGACGCTGAAAAACCGTGCCTTGGTACCTGCTGCTTCCAGGGCCCCATCGTTTGGGCCAGGAAGGCAGCAACAGCTTCTTAATGCATCCAAATGTTCCAGGGCCCCTGTGGACGCCTGTAAGACAAATAAATCCTCGTTACCCGAAGCCAGAGCTGCCCACAGCCATTTCCTCATCGGTTCCCTTCATCTTACGTAATCCTCACTCAACAACTAACTCTGACCTCAGATGAAGGGCACTCTGAGTGAAGGACAGCTCTGATTTGATCCTCAAACGTGACAATTCATGTCTGGGATGCTAGAACCAGCCTGTGGTGGCTGTGCCTTGTGTTGCATGGCAGCGATTACTTTCAGAGTATTTTGCTCGTGTTAAGAGTGTGTCTGTCACACTGTGAGTGAGAACCACGACCTCCATCTGTGCTGTGTTAGCAAAGAGAGGCTCACAAAAATCACGACTGAAAACACCCCTTCCCTTCCCAGTCTTCTGACAGGCTGTGCCACCCCTCAGCACTTCCTTCTCCTCCTCTTGGCTCCTCTCATCGTGTACCTACCCTGCTTCCCAGCCCTCCACGGGGCTTACTTACATGTGCTGCCTCTCAGGAAGCCATTTCCCAACGCAGAGTTGGCCAGTGGTTGAATTCTTGGGTATTTCCTCCTAATTGCAGGATACAGCATCATGAAAGAAGAACAAAGCTGATTATCTGCCTGGATTTCTAATAGACACAAGTCAGAAAAATGAACAGTGTGGATTAAATACATAAAGGCATTCAAGCACATCCCCTCCACACACTGAGATTTTGCTAGTTTTGTGGTAAGTGAAAGGACAGATACTCTCTGCCTCTGGATTTATGTAAATCTAAGAAAAGTTAATGCAAATTCACATCCTTCTGCCCTTTTGTTATTCAGCAAACAGTTTGGAAGAGTTTTGGAACCACTTATGCGTTAGTTCACTAAACAAAACTCTTAAAATAGCTAGTATTGTGTTTTGCTTTTGCTTAGAAAATAGCTCAGAGTTAGTTAAGCCTTCAACATAAACAGAAAACTCCCTGTCCTCCTGCCCCCAACGGAATACAGTGATAAGACTCACAAGGTATTAAACCAAAACGCAGAAATAATTGCTTCTAGGTGAATTCACCCTGCAAATGCCAGAAGCAGAAAAACACATACCATGCATGAAAGCCCCAACACACGACAACCACGTGCTCACATACGATGACACACGTGTGCAAGCTCAACACAGGCCTCAGTAGAAAAGCACCACTTTCCACACTCACCAAAGCAAATGCATGTAACAGAGGGAAAATACCACCTCCATACACAAACAGGTGTTACTGCACCTAAGCACATGCACACACCTGCATAAACACCAAACACAGACAGATTACAGCACCAAAATTGTAACCCTGTGCAGAGAAAAATGCATTCCCATTGTTGTCCAGGCTGCAGACACACATAGTGTCTGCTCCACAGCAATGACCTATCGTGTGACTCCTGCACCTCCCTCATTTTGTCTAAGGACACAAGTGCTTGGAAAGGATGGAACATATTCTGCTGAGCTCGCAAAGCAACTACAGACAAAGGCTACAGAACATACTGAACGGGCACTGGCATCTGCAGACTGCACAATGAGTGCACTCGAGTTCCCAACAAAGGGAGAAGCACAGATGGGAGAAGGGAGCGGAGAGGAGCTGCAGATTGATCTGGCAGAGGAAATGCAGAGTGGCACAGGTCAGGTGGAGGAGCTGGAGACACAGGCAAGAGCTAGGTGAGACAGCTAAAGGATATCCTCAGGGCTTCAGGAAAGCAGCTGCACACTAGAAGCCCAGGGAATCTCACCATCAGGATCTGAAGGGCAAGAAGAGTCAGAATGTAGAAATGGGCATGTCACAAGGCACAAGGAAGAGTTTCACACTGGATTTAAGGGGAAAAACATGGTTGACACAGGCATGCAGGGAAAAATGGGACGTGGAAAACAAAGGAGGGGATGCAAGATGAATTTTGTACATGTGATGCAGGATATTGCAAGGAAAAGCCAGGGAGAGAGCCATGGGAAGAATGCTACCAGGAACACGGTTAGGAAGCAAAAGCTGAGAAGCAGCAAACGGGGTAAAAATGTCAAAGAAGATATGGTGGGGAGCATGGAAAGGACAATGTGAGGCTGCACACTGCAAGTGCCATGGGGGAAGGGCAGTGGCATGACAGCTGATTCAACAGCCCCATCCTTCAGGTTGCTGGAAACACACTAGTCTTACACAAACAGGTGTTTGTCTGTTTGCATCCATGGGTGTGTGGTTGGTGTCAGCAAGGAGCTTTGGGCACAGCGACTTCATTGAACATAATCCTTGCTTTCTCCCCTCTAGGATGTTGTGTCAAGGCCTGTTTGTGCATTAATGTGAAAATGTCTTTGCCGAGGGATATGTGTCGGTGTAGCTTCATGTTTCCAGTAGCTGAGCGTGTAAAGAAAAGGATAAAGTATTGGATGGGTGAAGAGAACAGCAGAGCCATGAGCCACATCTCCTGACAAGCAGAAGCAGAGAGGAACAACATTTGGCCACTTTATAGAATTTTTTAGACTCTCGATTTTGGGTATAGCTCTAGAAATTAAGATTTTTCTTCTTGCAGAAGAGAAGAATGAAAGAGGTACTTAAACCAAACAAGGGCTCAAAGGCTGATAGTAGCTGAGAAGTTGGCCAGAGAGGTTTTGTTAAACAGTGTGTGTGAAAATACTTAATGGAAGGATTTTCATGCTTTGTTATTTTGGTGGTGGTCTAGATCTGTGCATAGGAGTTACACGACTGTTTCTTTGGGGCAAGCATTGTGCACTGTGTATAGCTAGGATGAAAGTCGATTAGTCAGATCATGAGAGAAGCAGCTGTAGCTATGGAGGAGAGATGACAAGGTGGGGACCTCCTACCTCCCTGTCACACAGATTATAATTTATCCAATCTCTTTCATACTTACCTTCAGGAGATATGTACTTAGTGCCCTCCTTGTTCCACAAATATGAATCGCTTTTTCTAGTAAATGCTCAAACTGAGACACATTCCATTAAACTCAGAGCACCAGTTCTAGATCCTGACTTTGCACAGAGGCTGAGTTTGTATCTGAAGGACAAGGGCTTGTGTGCGTCGATATATTTTCCAAGCAGATGGATTAATAACCTTGCCTTGTACCTGCGAGAATGACTGTGTACACGCGTCCAGCTGTATGTACCGACGAGCATGCTTCGTTCTGTACACAGGCTACCAAATGCAAGCACATTTTTCTGTATGTGCCTGTGACTAAGAGTGGGACAATATGATCTTCTGGGAAAGGTGAGAGGAATTTAGTCATCTTGCTCTGCTCAAGCTGATAAACAACGGTTCCCGTAGCACGGCCACAGAAACATCTGTTTCGCTAGCAACAAATCCCTGCAGCTGCGAGTCACCACCTGCCGCTCTGCAGCACGGACCTTCGGTGGCAGGGAGCTCCGGAGCGGCGCGGCGATCCTGCCCAGCGCGGCGGCACCGCAGGCGGCAGGGGGC
>NW_008687538.1:0-456 GCF_000695815.1 Acanthisitta chloris | reverse complement strand
GTGAGCAACAGCACCTGGCAAGCAAGCTGTCTTCTTTAATAGCAAGCAAGCCAGCTGCTCATCAGGTTTGAGAAGGATTTAGCAGGAAATAAAAGTCTACTCAAATGTTCATTGCTCAGATCTGCAAGAGAAATCTCATACTTTATGATTTGTCCTCTGGATACTGAGAAAACCTGTATTTATATCTTCTGCATTTTCAGACATCATGAGGAGTTCACATTTGAAAACAGGACTCATTTTCAAGTGAACAATCTACTTAGATCCATTTCTGTTCATATCAGTTTTCTCATTCACAGAACATAATCAGATAAGTAATAAAATCAACTTATGGAGAATAAACAAGATTTCACAGAAATCCTCTTCAGGATGCAGTAGGGGTAGTATTTCTGGGTGTGCTTTGTATGGATCCCTATTTTCTCTGTTTTTGCATGTGCATTGGACAGATCATCTCATCTA
>NW_008687537.1:70743-72184 GCF_000695815.1 Acanthisitta chloris | reverse complement strand
CTCTGCCCCCACCCTCGGCCCGGCACCGAGCGCGGCCGGAGGGACTCGGTTGTACCCGCTGTGACCGCGGTTCTTACCCCGCCGTGGCGGGCTGCAGCGTGGAGGGCGAATTTGCCGGGACCGCGTTGTGTCGCTCGGTTTGTAACCCAGCCGCGAGCCTGTGCTGGCAAAAAATATTCAGCTACTTCGATGTATTTAGCACCTCGTGCACTTGTAAGAGAAGCCCGTGAGGGAGTTAGAATGGAACTTGCTACTTCACGGCAGCGTATTTGGCAAATCACTTATGAATGATGCCCTCTGACGGTGGTTCTCCGCTGTCCTGGTTTATATAAAATGTAGTCGGTCTGCCCTGCGGACCTCTTAAAATCATTACAGGCTCTGTGGTTTAACGTGCCGCTCTTTTTTGCATGGAAAATTGTTTTGTTGATGTGTCATCAAAGTGTTTTTCGGTGACCAGCTGAAAAATTATTCCTTATATACATCCACGAAATTTACCTGTGCTAAAATAAACAGGTATTTTTATTGAAGGGCTCTTCAACTATTTTTGCCCTGTCCTTCAAACTATTTCGGTTACCACAGCCTTGCAATTTTGAAAGGTAAACTGTGTTCATCTTTCTCATGTTTTATCCAGAATGTTGTTTTGAAGGCGTCTCAGCTGCATGAAGGCTGACTTAGAGTACACGTTCCCCCTCACAGTGAATGTGTAACTGCTTTGAGACTCTAAGCTTAAGACTGAGAATTTGGAAGTGCAAGTGTACAAGCAAAGAGTGGAGGATACCTGACATCATAAGCATGTGCAACAGCTGCACATAAATCTGTGGGAACAAACTGTTGTCCTAGGCAGCTTTTGCATTGTGTATTTGCATCTCTCTTTCAACTGTGTGCAAAGAGGTGCAAACATTAAACCTTTGGGGTTTTGGAATTTCTGGGATTCAAAAGAAGAAAATCTAATTAAACCTACTGTAGAAGCCTGTGTGTTTTAAAGCTGTTCCATAGCTCTTAATTTGTAAGACCTGTTCATGAACTGCAAAAATAATCTGTGCAGCAATTATCTAAAATGTTAACAGCTGAGTAGGTTGTGTGGCAGTTCAGAATATTTCAGCATTAAAGGTGAGGGATAATCACTATCATTAGGTGAAATTTATGACTGGTTTTCTTGTGTTAAATGTATATGTTTAAGGCCAATAGGACATGCCATTGCTGCTGTTACTCATGGGACTTCTGACTGGTGCTCAGTGAATGGTGAACTGACCTTTTGGACATGAGTGGTAGGAGCTAAAGGCATATGGCTGTATAATTTTGTCTTGACCCTAAATGAGAAATAGTGCTTTGAATCTAAAGCTTTGACCAGTTGTCTGTTTCCAGCAAACACAGAACAACTTAGTCTCACTTTCTAGACTATTTTAAATAGCAGTGTATGATTGAAAGAAGGCATGGATAT
>NW_008687537.1:54163-70700 GCF_000695815.1 Acanthisitta chloris | reverse complement strand
GGGACATCTTATGGCAGATACTTATTTAGGTGAGTTCATAACTGCCTCACTCCCTAGAGATGCCACATACTAAACTTCTGCAGAGAATTGTGCTCAAAATGTATTAAAAAATAAGAACTTGATTTATAATTAGCAGCATGATAAGTGCTTGACTTGCATCTTCTAGAGTTATTTATCAATATTGGAATCTAGGTCTGTCTACCTTGCCAAAAGAAAAATTTATATTTTAATACCTGTGTATTGACTGTGTGCACATTTCTCTTCAGAAATAAGATATAATAAGAGTAGTTACAGTTTGCTATATACTGCATGCTGAGTCCAAGTAATTGTTTGGGATTGTGATAGCTAGACAGTCTTAATACTTAAAGACAGCTGGGTTGGATTTGATATTTTCTCTTCAGAGGGGTAACAGTTAAATACTACTCACTGGAAAGTAACTCAGCATACTTTTAAATTAAAAACAGCAGACTGAATTTGAAATACAATACTAATGTATTTTGTACACATGTATTTTTAACATTAACAGGCTCTTTTAAGAGTGTTGCTCGCAATGTATCTGGACTTCTTGAAGTGCACTTGTTTATGTTCTGTTCTATAGAACTAAATTTTCAGTCAGACCTTGTCTCTAATATTTTACCAGTCTCTTCTTAGTGTAATTTCTGATACCTGTTTCATTCATTATCAGACATATTCATCTGATTTCAGGAAGCAGTGTATGTTTCCTCTATCTGTAGTGAACTTTTTGTTCTAATTTCTAATATGATTCTTCTCCCTCTTTGCCCTTAGAAATACTCAAGGGGTCATATCCCTAAGGAATTGTAATTCTCTATGTTAGAGTGCTGGTGCCATGATTTTACATGGATTTTGTGGTCTCATTTATCTAGTATTAGATATTGTGGTTTCCATAGTGTTACTAGAAGCTTGAAAGGGAATAATAGCCTTATAGGCACTTGTGCTGTTGATATACCAGGATTTTAAATGAAGGAATAAAAGTGTACAGGTCATTGTTATATATAAATAAACGTCACTAGTTGTGGGGTTTTTTTTAAATAGTGCCTCTTCTCTTAATCTTGGTCATGTTCTATGTAGTAGACCCAGTTTTCTAATAACTTACATACAGAAGAAAAAAGCTATCAGTAAACTTTATTCAGCATAAACCCAAAGAAAAAAGACAACCTGAAACTTGTTTGGATAACCCAGCGCTCTTTTCTGGAGTTACCCAAATTGTGTACTCAATAACAAAAACAAATGTAGCACATGCAGATTTTCTGTCCCTTTCTTTCTTTTTTTCACTATGTCTGTGTGATTTAGGTACTTGGTTAGAGATACTAATATAAATACTTACCTTTTCTTTGGAAAGCAAGGCCTGGGGCATTGTTTCTTCAGCATTTGGCACCCACCAATACAGAAGCTTCCTGAAAGTGAACACTAGGTGTCATGTTATCACAAACATCGGTGTTTTCCCTTTTTCCTCTCTATCTTTTCAGGGTCAACATTTAATCTTGCTGTTTTCGTAAAGTAGATCACCACCATTAATATTCTGCTCCAGTATTTTGGTAGATTTGGAATCCATTCAGTCATACTGTATGTGACTCTAGGAAACTTCAACTTTCCTGTGATTTTTATGAAAGGTAACCTCATGAGTACTAAGGTGGCATGGATTTCAAGATTATTTCTAAGATCTATCTATGCCACAAAACAAATCAGTAGGATATACTTGTTAATTGAAGCTTTTTCTCTCACACACTCATTTTTCATTAAAATTCATTGCTGGGCAAAAGCCAATTTCAGAAACTTTTGTTGTGAACAAAATTTGTCTTCTGTTTTGGGGATGGAAGACACAAGAAAATAGATGGCAGAGCTTCATGACAGGTAGGGAGTGTCCATGTATTCTGTTATGCAAAGCCTAATAATTACTTTCCAGTGTAAATTTATTTGGGAAAATGCTTTTCCCCCAAAAAGATCTGTGAAATTAATAGTCTCAAGATCCTATAAAAGAAATTTACCAAGCACTTAGTAAATATTGGAGTGGTCAGATGTTTCATGTTTCTTCACTTGGCTTCCTTACTGTCACAAACCAAATCTGAATGCTGCTTTTACCTGTACATATATCCATGAAAACAGTTAGCAAAGTGATAAAAAGCATATTCAAGCTTATGGTTTTAACATCTGAACAGAAATAAAGACTTGTGCCTCCCTGTTTCTCTCAAAAACAATGTCTGATCTCAGAAAAAGAACAGTGTTGACATTCCTTTTACACCTCAGATCTGTGTTTCATATTGTAAGCAGGTTTTTTTCTGATGTTTTAAACATTTTATGAGATGAATATAAATAGAATCACTTTCACTCAGAGACTGCTGAGAATAGAAATGTTAGTAGAGCTCAGCAGAAAGGAACAGGGCATGACTGTGTTCCTACGACACTTGACACCTAATATTGCTTGTGAGTGGCATCACAATAATAGAGACAGCAAACCCAGATCAGACTCTTTCAGGTTGAAAGGGACCTTGGGAGGTCTGTGAGCCTAACCTTCCCCTGAAAACAGTTGAATTCAGATTGAGTCGCTCACATCTTTTCCTATTGTATTTTTAAAACCTCCAAGGGTGGAGACTGCACAGCCTCTCTGAGCAACCTGCTCCCTGATGGGCTGTTTTCATGGTGAAGCAGAGGGGTACTGTTAGCTCCCCAACTTAAAGCCATTACTTATTTAGGTTCAAGCAAGCTCAGCTTAGCCTTTCCTCACAGGGGAAGTGCTTCAGGTCCCTGAACATTTTGGTGGGCATTGATTGGACCTGCTCCTGTTTGTCGGTGTATTTCTTGTATTGCAGGGCCCATAACTGGGTGCAGTCTAATGAGTTCCAAGTAAAGGGAAATGATTACATGGATCACATCTCTGTTGTTGCTGATGCTGTTAGCCTTTGTGGCTGGCAGTGTGCACTGGTGATTCCTATCCATCAGGATGGTTCTTTTCAGTATTCCTCTCTTCCCCACACTTCACACAGACACTCCCTCCCAATGTCTCAGAGAGAAATCCCAAGTTTTTAAAAGTGCTTCTTTTCCTCCATCAGTTCAGAGTGGATGTTTAACTCCAGAGGAATTTAGCAGGTTATTGCACTTGCTTTTTTTATATGTTGTTTCACATTTTTTGGATTTTTTCACCACTAAAAGCAAGAAAAGGCTGATGCTGACTTTCTTCTAAAGTTAAGATTCATTTGCTGTAAAAACTATGTTAAGGTAAAGTAATTGGAACAATTTAATGCATTTACTAATCCTTCATGTTATTGGTGAAGCTGTCAGTTAAAACCAGCTGAGGCCCAAAATTGTGCTTCACTCCAGACCTTTTTGTCTGCAGTGCTCATTTACTGCAGATTTTGTTCTGTTTTCTTTGAAAAAGGCAAGTTGATTCTACTGTTTAGAACTCCTGTACCTGCTTGTCTGAACTTTCTGTCTGAAGAGCAGTGTGACTCCAGTGAGAGCTGTCGTGCTGGAATCCTTCTGCCACTCCTTATTTATGTCTATCAGCAGGCAGATTTCTGTAATGAGATTTACAAACTCTCTAAAGGATATAACCTTGAAGAGCTGGAACCCTTTAGCGCTATCTAATCAATATTATTTCATTTATCATCTCCTTGTGAAGTTCAGATTGTTATAGGGACAAGTTGCATTTGTAGTATTTAGAGAAATTCTGGGCAGGAAAATCAATGCAAAACACCAGTTGTTTTGTACTGTGTTTAAGAGGCATTGTACATGCTTGTGCTGTATGAACCTGTAAAACCATTAACCTTATAATGCTTCCCTTCACTATGCCAAAATTGCATGACTGTTTTATGCCTTTTTTGGGGTTTTTGCCTTTGCACAGTTGATCTGAGAATTCTAAGTCACTGGATGATTAAAAACTGAGGAGGAACTTTACCCCAAAACAGGCAAGTTCTGTGTAATGCTATCTGCTGATGCGACGTGCATCTGGAGTAGCTTTCTTCATGGACACTTAACATCTGTGCTGTAAGGACACTTCCCAGAGTCCAAGTGGGTGGATCCATACCACTTCCTTGGTCTAAAGGAGTACTGAGTTCTGCATTTTACTTACAGTGATGTGTAGCAGAAGAGAGTTAATTGAGTTGTTGAGGACCACAACAGCAGCCCTATCCAGAATGGAATCAAAATCTTTTTGTGTCAAATCTTTATCGTCAGCTCTTGACAATTCTTCCTTGCCACAAAATGGCAGTTCGGTGGTTGTACCTTTTGATGACAATTTTCTCTTATGCCTAGTTTTTCAGGAGGAATAACAACAGATGGAATGAGTTCAAATGGGGCTCTGTTTTGTGATGGGATGTTTTCACATAGCCAGTGAAATAAACAGTGTTGGCTGCACTGTACATGCTAGTGGACAGAGCTTCCACAGGGATACTACTGTAGTTCATACTAACAGTTGTTGACATCTCTCTACACCAGATAAACTGTAAATAGTAGTAAAAGTTTCAGAGTACACTCTGAAGAGATTGAGCGTTACTCTTACTTTTACCAGAGGGAAAGCTATTTTAGTTGAGGTTTTGAGTTGGGTTTTTTTGTAAGTTAGGATTGAAGAAATTGTCTTTCAGTACTTTACGTTTTGTGACTACCTGATGAAACTTCCTCAAACATTATGTAGAGAACGTTTTTCAGTTTTCTTTTGTAGTTCAATTAGATTTTCTTTTTTTTTCCCCTCAGTAAATCTTGCACTATGCTTTCCCATGCAATAATGGATGTGGATTCCTTTGTAGAATACTCATTCATTTAACTTATGGACACAAACATACTGGTTTCTGCTGCTCATCTAACCATTATCTAAGGCCATTATGTTTAGCATCACCATGAATATGGATATATTATGTAGTTTATATAATGCAAATGTGTAACATGAGAAATACAGAAGAACACACATACACATGTAAAACAGTGCTAAATGATACGGGGGATAGTAAGGAACAGTTTTTTTTGTTTCCTCTGTCGAAGCTGCATATTTCCTGTAGGTGTATGTAAAACTATTAAGTTTATTGGAGGAAAGTGTCAGAAAAGTGCATCTCATATTGGATATCATGAGAGCGCATGCATATTTGAAAGCTGTTTGTCACAAGTGTGTTGCCATCTTCCTTTGCAGCAAACCTGTTCAATCAACAGGCAAAGAGATAGCTGCAGCCAGTGAAACAAATGAAAAATCCAAGACGTAGATAATGCAAGGAAATTCATGAGCACATCTTTCCATACAAATCCTGTCTTAATGGTATTAAGTCACATTTTTAGAATGGTTTTAGTAATTATTCATGGATGTTGTGTTGATAAAATTCCAGTTTCTTCTATACCAGTAAAATACTATCTTCAAGCAGGCATTGCAATCTAATTTTACGTGATATGTCTTTTCCTCTCTTTTTCTCAACATAACCTGCTGTCTCAGACATTTTTGTAAATGCAGCATTTGGACGTTCTTCTGCCACCCTTCATGAGCTCTGATGGAACAACTACATAAAGATATACAGTATTCTGTGCTGTGTGCTCATTTCCAGAATATACTTGAAGCATCAGTAAACATATGTTGCGAGTTCATTCTGACAGTATTGTTTTATGATGGAACTATTGCTTTTTATAAAATCTTCTCCTTTTCTAGTTTTTAATTGTCAGGGTAGTTATCAGTTGCATCCTCACACTGTTTTATGCAACTATTTATTGTACTTTTCATTAAGACATGAATTATTTACTAAGGCATCTGGTGCATCATATGGTGCATGTGCTGGATGTGCTCAACAGAATAGTCTTTTTTGAATAGTAAGAGAAAAATTACATTACATAAAAGGATTAGACTTCTTAGTGTGCTTTGAAGAGTAACTCTACTGTTCTAAAATCTCCAAGCCTGTTATTCAGGATTTTGTGATCATTAAAGGAATCTTTTTTCTAGTGGAACACGTGTGCATAACTGTATGTATCTGTACTCATAATATGTGAAAAGTGAAGGGTAAAAACCCCATTATTTTCTGACAAAATCTTTATTATACATGGGCTAGCTATATGGTATTTCTTCTACTTCTATGACTGATAAGCACAGAATAGGTTATGGTAGTACTATTTACAATTCATAAGGCACTACGTTTTTATTCTTACCATCTATAGAAATTATATATCTTCCAGGTTATGAAACATTAAATAAAGACCCCATAAGTCTCCAGATAACCTGTAGGTAATAGAGACAGTTCTGCCCACTGTTTCTAACTACACAAACCTCCAATTTCCTTGGTATATTTAAGACAAATTTCACCCTCATTTTACAGTAGAAAACTACCGAAATCTACCTTAGGCAAAATTACCAACTGACATCAGTTTAAGGTTGAATCACTAATTTGTTCCATAGTGTCATCTCCAAGGGAAGAATGGCAGAAACTGGATATGGGCCAATTCATTCACTGTTTAGAATTACGCGTCTTTGCTCCCAGTCAAGTGAAGTTCAATACGTATAACACTTTTTACTTACAAAGTTTCAGAAGATAAGGCTTAAATCTATTCCATGTACCTTCCATTTTAAAAGAAAATAAATTTCTTCATTGAAATTAGACTTTTGCAAGTTTTAACACTGTGGGGTCTTGTTAAACAGGACATTAACAAAAGCCTGGCACTGTCACCACTGCATTTAAACAATCAAAGTTGGAGATGCAGCAGGATGTGTTGGTCTCAGGGGACTTTCAAAAGCAACATTTCTTTTCAGAAAACATGCTGAATCCAACAAGAAAGTTGTCTGCTTTAAGCTGGTTCAGGAAGCAAGTCTCAAGTCTGAATTGTAAAAATGCTGCCACAGCAATCTATTGGTTAGAATTAATGGACTGAAATTGTTTAGATCTGATTTGCATGTATAACCCCAAAGAGCTCTCTGTTATTTATGACAGTCAGATAATGTAAATTTTAGCCTGGAATAATGTTTCCTTCACCTGACTTTTACTACCTGTATTTGACCCTTTAGAGTAAGAAGAGAAAAATTAGATTTGTAATTCTTACCGAGGGCAATCTTGTAACAGTTGGAACCATCTGTGACTAATAACCCTGAAGAATATTTCTTTCACATATCAGGGAAGAGGAAAGAATGGGTACTGTTTTACTGTCTTCCAGTCAGGAAAAAACCCAAACCAACCACAACTGACAAGCTGACTTGATTTAGGTATTTTTGTAATCTCTTAATTTTTTAGTTTATTGTGTGACTAATCATGCTTATGTGCTATTGTGCTTATTTTCCCCTCTACTTCTGTACTTTACTAGCTTGTGCCTCTTCATAGTCTTTGCTTTACACCTAAAAATTATAAATAAAAATTTCAACTTTTCTCATTAGCTGAACGCATACTCTTGTTGTAGGTGCTCCATTTCACACTTTATCTCACCAATTGACAATAAGTAAATGGAAATGAAGAGAGGATATTTTTTTCTAGAGAACAGAAACATAATAGGGTGGTTTAAAGTAGGGAATGGATGTGAAAGAAGTGACTAGGGAGGCGGATGTTACCTTGACCTTAGGGACCAGTGAGTTGTTTTCTCTGTTACTTTTATCTGTATTTAGTAGGGAAATGCCATACGTAAGTCTCTGCTGTCACAGTTTCTTATTTTTGTCTTCTAGCAGTTTGTCAGACTTTTATGAATGTCACTAAGGTTAACTTAATGTCTGTTGGCTGTAGGTTTCATAGCTAAAAATAATTAAATGTAGCAAACCTGCTTGAGTTGACTCTGTAATTCTCATAATTCCAGTGTCATTTTAATCTGACCAGGGTCAGTCTAATTCTGTTTCATAAAAACATCTTTCTTCATGAATTTATAGCATACAATGAAGACTTAATCTTGTAAAATTTATAAAATTTCCCCTCTATTAGTCAAGTATGTGATTCATTGCCAAGTACCACAAAAAAGTGCTAAGAGTGCTTCATGTATAATTTTAAGCAATTAATGTTAGGTCTGTCTGCTCTGGGAGAACTATAAAAATATTTTTTTGTAAGGCAGACTATTCTGCTTTAAAAACATTATGACTTAGCCCAGAATATCTAGCAGAAGTAAGATAAATAAAACTAAAACAAACCGACCAATGTATTGCCATGGTTTGTGGCACTGAGGTGTGAAATGAACATAATGCTGTTCTATAAATTTCTTTTGGATGGAATTTATAAGTAGTAAAAATATATATTGTATTGCAGAACATCATTATTTATCAAGTATTTCTGTGAAACTTTGGCAAATACAGGCTAGCCAAGAGAGTGTTATCATTATAAATTGAAAAATTCTTGTCTTAGGGAGAAGGGATCTTTTCCATTTAAATTAAGTAATCAAAACATTCTCCAGAATGAAAGATGAGGGAATGTTATTTAGGTCTAAGAATAGTATTTCTCTGTAACTAACTTGTCTGACTATAATCTCTGCTCTTATTTGTGGTGTTGATGTTTCATTAGGAGAGTTTCTGCTCACTGAGAACTAATTCTCTATCTCACATTTAATTGGATGCGATTTAAAAGAACAATCAAAGTAGTATTCTATGTTCTCTCTGTATAATCTGCAAGAAATACTACAAAAGTATTTTCCTTCTCAAATATAATGGAAAATTATTGTCTTGAACAGTATTACACAGAATAAAAAATTAGATACGCTAATTGTAAATTGCAATCTAAACAATCTTTCATCAGCTTGCTTTATATTTACAGAGCAAATATCTTGTGGAACTAATTACATGTTCTTATGTGAAATTAAGATTCTTTCACTAATGAGTTCTGCAGATACTTTTTATGACTGTTTCAGTTAACTGGAACATAACAGCTTGTCTTAGGTTTTCAAGATTTAATAATCTTCGCATCTCTCCACTGATGGTACAGCCCTACCTCGAGATCTGTGAGTTTTGTTGGATGTCAAGTAACTGTGGTTGATGCAGAATAATACTCCACTCAGATTGTACCTTCTGAAGATAGCTTTTGGTATCCTTTCCCTTCCATGGATGGGAATTCCTGGCTACTGACTACATTAAGGTGCCCATGGCATAGCTGTAAGCGCTAAAATGCGTTTGATTGTACTGTTAAAATGTTTGCATTTTCCTTTGCATAGTTTTGCCCTAAGCTAATTAGAAGTCTTCCAGACCGTATCCAGACTGTGACTGGGGTCCTGTGGGTGGCACAATTGTGGTTCATGTCTTCAGGGAGGGCAAAAGCACTTAGATTCACTGATACAAGTTTGACCAGCTGACCTCCAGGCCCTCAGCTGCATTATTTGCCAGTACAGATGCTACTGCTTAGACATGTCCTCTTTGCTGTAGCTGTCGTGTTTATCATTGATGCTAATCTGATGAGCTCAGAAGTGTTTGAAACTTGCTGAACTTTTTATTCAGGGGAATTGTCCATCAGTGAGCTTAATGAGGGACTTTTTTTTTTCCAAAGCAATATTTAGACCCTTTGTGTCTTGCAGAAGGAAGCATAAAATGGTGATGGAAAATCCAAAGAGTCTTTATTTCATTCTAGGACATTAATATGTTACTCTGGATTAGGGGCATGGTTTTCAGGTGGGTTTCATTATCATCCATAATTATTGCCATATCATCTATGTTGTAAAGTGGTTTGGAGAGCATTAGAATTAAATCCTGTGTTGGCAAGTAGCACATTTGAATACAACCAGATTTGTGGAATAAGGTAGAGGGACTGAAAATTCACATTTCAGTGTGATTTCAGATGAGCTCTAGCCTGATCCTGTGGACTGAACCCTTATGTTTTTTGCATTCCTAATGTGATTACAAGATTCAGTCTTCTTACTATCTGCTCTCTCCATCCTGCTCACTCTCTTGCTGTCTCTCCTGTAGTGTACAAATGAGGAGAGTACCTGTCTCTTCCTTGCCTACCCTGCTAAATCCCCACTTGCCTTGGAATATTAGTGTACAGCACTGGAGATCAGGTTGAAAGAATAAATATTGACGTCTCTTTCTCTTCCTCCTCTTGACTATTCCTTCCTAGTTTTCTTACACTTGAGAGGGCGTGATTTGGAGAATTATTCTCAGATGTGCTATGAGAGGTAAGATAGAAAATATGCTCTCAAATTGCAAATTTCCTTAATTACACAAACTCAGGAACTCTGTAGAGGAAAGAACTTCTGCTGCTTGTTTTGTTCCTCTTCTTTGTTCCTCTAGACTGCAGAATACTTGTCATTACTTGGTTCTTCTAAGAAATGAAGCAGAGCAGATTAGTGAAGAATATTCCAGACAGTAGATGTGGGTAATCTTTGAGGCATGCAAAACACCCTGTCTTTTGCTAGGGGAAATTGTACTTCCTATTAATTCATCATGAGAAGATAGAAAATAAATTAAAGAAGAAGGGGAAGATTAGAGTTTAAAAAAAATCTTTTGAAAATAATATTGTAGGTGCTTTAATTCTAGTTTAAAGCATCCTTGAACAAGAGATGACACCCATATCCTAAGAATAACATAGGGATTTTTCTGCCTACAAAAAGCAATATATAAATGTGACTGCAGTACCTTAATGACTTAATTCTTGTTGTTCTCAATTCCTGTTGTAGGTTGCCAGGTATTGCTAGTATCTTGACTTAGTCTGCCAACAATTTGATTATAGTGGTAGTGAAGAGAAATAAATACATGACACAAAGTTTTCTCTTTACGGATCTACTGAATAGTGGGAATGTTTCTAATTTGATCAGGTTTAAAGAGCATATACATGTCTCTTCTTCATGCCTTCCCTAGGTCTATTTATAAACTTTCCTCACTATTTTGTCCACTTTGATATTGTACTTTGGCTATCATTTTGCTCTACTTTTCTTCCATAATCTGGGACGGTTGTTCTGGTGGGTAAGGATGCTGCCTCTGTCTTCTTCACAATCATCCTGAGCTCTGTGCTTACCTTCCCTCTTGTTGCTCCCTGACACCTCAAGACCCAAATTGGTCAGTATCAGATTGAGATGCTAATCCACATTTCTTCACTCCTTTGGCTTTCCTCCTTTTCTTTATTTTGTTGTTTTGTTGTGGGTTGTTGTTTGGTTGTGGGGTTTTTTTGGTTGTTTTGGGGTTTTTTTTGTTTTGGTTTGTTTGGGTTTTTTTTTTTGTTTTTTCTTCTGCAGTTGAAATCTGCTGTTAGTTCATTTGGTCTCTGCAGTAGGATATTTGCTTTGCAGCAACTTTCTGTGTATCCGAAGACTATCAATGTATCTTGGGTAGTACAAGCAGCGCCAATCATCTGATTCTTTGAATCATGGATTTTCTTTGCTATTGACTTCTTTCAGTTGGCCTATATCTATCTGTAAAAATTGTTTATAGAACTCCAACTGTGGCCTGATCAATATGCTGATGCTCTAGATGTATCTCATGAAATACTCATAATTACGCATGCTGAAGCATGAAATAGTTGATTGATTTATGTTTGGCTTATGATTTTTCCTAATCCTTCAATTTATTTTATGGGGAAAAAAAGGTTCAATGTTTCTTTAGCTGTTTCTTTCTGTAAAAATGGTTTTGTGTGCTTGACTGTTGTTTTTTAGCCCTTTTGACAGCATATGATTGCAAAATGTACACTGTTCTATGGATAATCATCATATTATGGGTATTACAGGCTCACAACTGAATTGATCATGACTAAGTTTAAACATTTATTTAAACATTAGTTCTTTTTATTGCAGTGATAGCCAGTTTAAATGTTTGAGTTGGACCTACTTGTGTGATTTCTGTATAGCATATATTACAAAGAGTATTCAGAGCTACACACACCAACCAAGTCCACAGATCTTTTACTGCTTGTTTGCTTGGTATACATAGGAACAAGGATTATTAATTGCTGTGCACTTTTTTATGAGTTGTGTGGGAGAAGTATTCTTAAATTGGTGCTTCATTTTTCTGCAGCAAATGAAACTGGCAATTTGTGATTCAGTATTCAGAAATCTTTCAGGAATGGTATGCCATATAGTATGCTACTTACACCCACATATAGGTATGTCTTTATATTTTAGGGTTTCCTGTTTTGCCAGGCTGGAGCTATGTTTCAGTTGGAGGTGGGAGAGTCTGCCTCTTGAACGTAAGATATCAGAAATACATGCGTGGTATATTAGAGATCACAATTCCTAGGTCAAAGGTTCAAGTTTAGATTTGGTGGGATCTCCATCATTAGAGATACACAAAGTTATCTGAGCAATCTGTTCCTATTCGGTTTCATGGTGAAGATGTTTTTCATGCATTCCAATTGTAATTCTAATAACTATTTCCAAAAAGAAGAAAAAGAAGCGGCATAAGCAGATGAAGGCCACCTTTCCAAAGCTGAATTGTTTCTTTTACTGCTCACTGTATTCTCCTTTAAAGGAGGAAACTGGTAGAAGACTACAATTTTGAGGATTATAGAATGTTCTTCACTGTCTCTCGTCTTCACCAGAGTGTTTTGACTATTAGAGTTATTTTATGAAGGAAGACTGAATTACAGACACTGTTTAGAGTATATTAAATAAAGATTTGACCATAACATTTATCTTCTGGATCAAGGAAACTTCTGGATCTAAGGGATGTAAGATTTTAATGTATCTTCATACTAACAAATAAAGATAATTATATTCTGTTTTGCTGTGACCTAACTGAACTGCATGAGGTTACTTCAGTAATGATGAAATTTGTAGATAATTATGTCCATACGTCTCTCTAGCCGGAATGGAGTGATAGACTAGAAACCTCCTGGAGAAACCTCCTCCTTGTGTAAGACTGTCTGTCACAATACTTAGCATGTCAAGTAGAATTGGCAGGATAAGAGCTTTGTTAAACAGGGAACTCATGACTAAACTTTGGTGCAGAAATGCAGCAAAGATGTACTACAAAGGAGGAATTTAGAAACATTTCGTGGTTGTGTGGGAATGTTGTCAGGACAGACAAAACTCAGTTGGAGTTAAGACTTGCAAGGGACACTGTGGACAAGAAGAGCTTCTAGCACTGTATTGCTATTAAAAAGCTGAACAGCATAAATGTGGGACTGTTACTGAATGGAGCAGGTGAAACTGGACACAAAGCTGAGGTACTTTGGGATGAGAGGAATAGGCTTCAAGTAAGGATGAGAGGAAATGGCCTCAGGTTGTGCATGGAGAGATTTGTATTGGATATTAGGAAAATTTTCTTCACTGAAAGGATTACCAGGCACTGGAACAGGCTGTTCTGGAAAGTGGTTGAGTAACTTAGAGGTATTTCAAAGACATGTAGATGTGGGACTTAGGGACATGCTTTAGTGGTGGACTTGACAGTGTTAGGTTTACAGTTGGACTTGTTGATCTTAAAGTTCTTTTCCAGCTAAATGATTCTGTGGTTCTGCTTGATGCCTTTTTTTTTTTTAAAATCTTCAGCAATAAGGTGTCTCGGGCATCTGGCTTTCAGGACAGACTAAGGAGGAGAACTACCAGTGGTGGGTGCGGGTTGAAATAGTTTCCTTCTCTTCTCCAGGCTGAACAATCCCAGCTCGCTCAGCCTGTCTTTATAGGCTAGGAGCCCTCTGATCATCTTCATGGCTCTCCCCTGGACTCACTCCAGCAGGTCTGTGTGCTTCTTATGTTGGGGGCCCCAAAGTGATATGCAGCGCTCCAGGTGGAGTCTCACAAGAGTGGAGTAGAAAGGCAGAACCACCTCCCTTAACCCTCTGGCCATACTTCTTTGGATGCATCCCAGGATATGGTTGGCTTTTTGGGCTGCAAGTGCAGATTGCAGATCATGTTACACCTCTCATCAACCAGCGTTCCCAAGTCCATCTCCTCAGGGCTGTTCTCAATCCATTCTCCACCCAGCCTCTATTTGTTATTGGTATTGCTCCAACCCAGGTGCAGGACCTTGCACTTGGCCTTGTTGAACTTCATGAGGTTCTCATAGGCCCACCTCTCAAGCCTGTCAAGGCTCCTGTATGGCATCCCTTCCCTCTAGTGTGTCAACACCACCACAGAGCTTGTTGTTGCAAATGTTGCAAATTACCAATTAAAATTAGGCAAAATTCATTAAAGATGGCTTATTGGGTCAGACAAAACCACATTTCAAATTCAAACAGCTTTGCTGTTACACTTTTTAATTGCTTTATATCAGATCTTTTAAAATAGTAGCAGAGATGGTGATACAAATGTGTTGTGCTGTTCAGGATTTTCATTATAATAAAAGCACTCACATTATGAACCAGCTGAAAAGAACTTGGAAACTCAACCAGGACAGAAAACCAACAAACTTGATTTGTAACTATGGAGAAAAATGATACAGATTTTAAAAGATGAAAGAGTAATGAACTAAAATATGCAGAGGTACAAAACGAAGTGTATTGAGCAAAATGTGAGGGAAAATACCAGAAAAGAAGGGAAACATGCTAATTATTTTCAGTAAATTTTTTTTCTTTTGCAGCTGTGGTTCTCACCATTTTCTAGATGTAGTTGAAATATTGTATTTATCTGAAGCAGTGAAACAGCAAACAAATCTCTTTTCTATATGAAATTCTGTGTGGAAATTCAAGTAAATAACATCTG
This sequence comes from Acanthisitta chloris, assembly GCF_000695815.1. Lineage (NCBI taxonomy): Eukaryota > Metazoa > Chordata > Aves > Passeriformes > Acanthisittidae > Acanthisitta > Acanthisitta chloris. The sequence continues at coordinate 56,201 of NW_008687537.1, read as the reverse complement.
CAGTTATTTCACAACCTGTATTAACACTGTAGCTTAAATTCTTTTTACATTTTCATCCTTACAATCACGCCACACGAACTGCTACACTTTTGTGGCAGTAACTTTTGATCCATTGGGTCTCAGTAATATAAATGCAATTTCTGTGGGATGTGTTGCCTTCAGTGAGGGTGCGCAGTTTATAAATCAATATGAATTTTTGTGACTAATTTGTCAAAATTAGGCCAAAGTCTTGTTTTCCCTTGTGCATGAGTGTGCATATGCATATTTTGTTTCTTTCCTGCCTGCCTTACGCCTCAGTAGTTCTGGAAATTTACTAAGCCAGATTGTGCTTTGCATATATGAAGAATTTCAGAGGACATGCTTTCATGTTCCACGAGGCAGACATTTCATTGGTGATGTATATGAAGGCTGAATGTAAATACCTTAAAGAAATGTATGGAAACAGTTTATTTTCTGGGCTCATTAGTTACTTTTTAAAAAAATATTGTGCAATTCAGATTTTTGCCCGAAATTACTCATAATTTCAAAAAGGAAAAGAAATAATTTCTTTTACTGTTGCAAATGATGATAATTAATGCCTAGTTTGGATTTTTTCTTTTACTGGATATGGATTTTACAAGACTGATTAGTTCCTTCTGTAAATCCTAGCCAAGAAGGAAATTGTGAATGGTTTTCACTTTTTTAGGATAATTTTAATATGTTTTTCTGTACCAGGGAGAAAGATAGTGCTGTGTAGATTTGGGTGGGGACAGTGGGGTTTAGAGATTCTAATTGTAGATTTGAGCCATCAGGCTACAGATTCCAACTGGCTGTGGACAGAATGCGACAGTAGGTTTACATCAAGCCTGGTGACCTGTTCATTTGAATGTTGCATGCTCGTAACCTGAAATGTAAAACAGGATAAAAACAAGTGTTGTTTCTTACCATTTGGCATTCCTCTAACTTTTCATAACAGTTAATGATTTTTCTAAACTCACTGTTTACGAGGTGGGCTCATAGTCCAAAGTAGCATATTTGCTAGCTAGTTTTATGGGATTCTTTGACTGAAAGCATTTGGAAAATGAAAGTTTTCATTTACTCTCCATTCATTCACCCTTTCAGTCAAATATTTTACGTCATCATACTCTTAAGATTGTATCATCTTTTCTCCCATAATGTATGGTTTTGGCTTAGATTTCTGATATGACACTGAAATGTTAGATTTTTATCAGACATTTGGGAAAGACTCCGGCCAAAATAAACTGTTTCTTGTGTTTATAAACTTAAGATAAGTATTTATTAGTGTTAAAAATCTCTGAACTGAAAACAGATTTAGAATTGGTGGAGATAAGAGAATGAACACCAGTGTTTGCTAAGTATCCCTTCCTCTGGGAATCTTTCCCTTGCATGCAAAGCTTGAGTTTCAGTGCCTCCATATATTTGAGTACTAGATGAAGCCTGTCTGTGTTGTGCACCAGAAGATGGAGGTTTGCACAAATGAGTATGTTGTTCCTGAATTCTAGGATATTTGTTTGGTCAGCATCTAAGAGTGCCTATTTACTGATGTCAAACTTAGCACCTTTCTAACTACATTAAAAGACAATTTTAGTATTACATTCTAGATTCGATATACATTTTGACTCTTGCAATGTTCACAGAACACATTCAGACATGCATATTGTGGGAAGTCAAAGCAAGTTTTGGTTTTTTTTAGCTTGTTTTGCATAATAAGTTTATTTTAGTCTAATGTTGTGCAGACAATGTCACAAGTCTTTTCTATTTTGGCTAGTGCATAGACCTACTTCTGCAATGTAATTTATAGTAATTGGATTATTGAATGACTATAATAGTTATCAAGAATTGAAGTAATAGATATAGGCAGAGCAATTTCATGCTTTTCAGATGAGATTATATTGCATTTAGGATAGGTCGCAAATGACTTGATGACTTCACCAATTTTAATTAACTTGAATATCTAAGAAGAATAAAGAACCTTGCTAAATTGTCAATCATTGTTACTTTGGTTGTTATTTTATGGCTAGGAGTTTTCATGCAAAAT